>NW_010183011.1:14598-19075 GCF_000695765.1 Mesitornis unicolor
TTTCTGCTTCTGAGAACATTGCTAACTTGTCATTAAGGGTTTCCAGTACATGATGTCTCCATTTGAAAGGCTTTATTTAAACCATACAAATCAATCTGCATCTCTGATTTATTTGGCTTTTTGATTCCTATCCTTTCCAGTGAATACACTAGGTTTAACCTAGGCTGTTGGTTGATACCGTCTAGAGGGATGAAATACGATGGAAACACAAGTCCTGACACTGAAGATAATCTCAGGATGAGCTGGGGAACAAAGCTTATTCCCATCCCACCAGTTTTGAGTGTTTTCCTCTCCTGTAAGCCTTCTCCAACGTGGTAGGGCATGCATCTCCCTCTACCATGAAAGGATTTAGTTTCTCTGTAAGCTGATTAATTGCCCCATTAATGCTGAAATGCACCTTCTGGTAACTGTTTAAACTCTGCCAGAAACCTGTACCTGTAAGGAAGGCGCTCTGGTTGGAAAACCACACTGGGGCTTTTTGGGATGCTCTCCTCCTGGGACTGTGCCTGCATCTGTTATGTTCCTGCCAGCAGAAGCAGGAGGAGCAGATTTGTCAGGTTGAGGACTAGTGTTTTTTCACTGTTTCCACCCAATTTGTATGCAAAAAGAACCAGTAACACACAAGTGAAGTTTCCTGGTGGATGAGCTCCAGGGCATGAAAACAGTTTGAGAAGCAATCAGTTATCTTCAGCCCAAACTTCCTCTGAGAGACACCTTGCCCCAAATTTCCTTCTGGTTTTGGGACACCTACGTTTGTCTTTTTATTGAATCCTCTCTGCAAGGTGGATCTGAACTGGTTTTCCTGGTAGGAAGGGCCCTGGGAAGACCCTCTACTTCACCTCCAGCTTGGGCGTATCTTCTTCAGGTGGGCGTGCAATGTCATATCTGCTTGATGCTGAAATTAGTTAACAGGCAGGGGCAAAAGTTCAAAAAAAAGAAAAAAATTAGAGGGGGGGAAAAAAAAAAAAACACCTTGAGGGTTGCTAACCTGGCAGCTCTGAAAGCCAAGCTCTCTTCCAGCAACGTGGGAGAGGGAGAGAGCAAGAAGAGCTGGAAGTACTGAGACTGCCAGACAAGGAAAGGAGCTGCAGGGGAAGGCAACCAGAGAGACGCTCTCAGATCACGAGCACCTTTGAAGTGCATAAAAGGAGAGAAAATTGCTCCTCCCACCCCCTTGGGAGAGCAGGCTGGCACGCTGTGACTTTTAAATTGGATTTTAGCGAGGTGGAGGTGAGGGAAGGAGATGGGAGGAGGGAGGGAGGCTGTCGTGTCTTCTGCCTTGAAAGAGCAATTTCGAATTCTCCAGCTTTTCCTTTGAAAGTCATCCCTGGGAGTTGGTCTGATGAAAGATGAATATGTCCCGCTGGGAGATGGTTTGCTGCCCATCTGCGCGAGACTTGGCTTGGGGTGTCCACCCTGCTGTCAACATGTCCCCTGGTTGGGAAATCAGCCTGGTTGGGACTCCTGAGCAGGAGAATGCAATGTTTCAAAGCATGGGGAAGTGTTTGGGCATCACTTGGGCTCTGGCTGCATCAACTTCTCTGTACAAAATCAGGCAGGATATTAACTAGGTTGGATTTCAAGGAACAAATCCCCTCCCACCCTTCGGGTAGGACTCTGGTACTGGGGCCAGCTCATTTCCAGGCTGGTTTCCAGCAGGGAAGTGTTGGAGGCCACATGGCAACTGCTCAGATGATGGGGCTGGAGCTGCCAGCAATTTTCTGCTGCGACCAAAATGATCTTTAATAAATGCATCAGGGATTTCTCTCTTTTTTATTTTTTTTTCCTCTGTGCCTTTGGATTTTGGGCAAATTGTGGCATGGGCCCAGCACAGCCTGGGGTCTGCCCATGTTTGTACCTGGAAAAATGCTCATCTCTTCTCAGAAATCCCCTTTTCCTCTGCATTTCTTGGGATATCAATTCCTTCTCTCAGTTTTTTCTTTCTCCGAAGCTGTGAAGTCTGGTGTGGCCAGCCCTGGAGCTGGGACTGTGGCCCAGGATGAGTCGGTGAATCCCTCACTGATGCCAGGGATGTGCCAGTGCTCCTGGTAGAAAAGAAAATAATCCCCATCCCTCTGGGATATTCAGCGAGTCTCCCAAAGGGGAACTTTGCGGCGTCACTGCTGCAGTTTTCTTGCAGAACATGCAGTTTTACTGAACTGGAAAAAATCCTAGAGGCACATTAATACAAAAAAACCACCTCATTATGGCAAAAGTGTTGTAATGGATCTTTTCAATCTCATTTCATTTTGATAGTCAAAATGTTTCCTTCAGATGTGATTGCTTTAATTTCATCTGGACTTTTCTACTGTCTCGCTTATGTATAGGCTTCGCATTATATATCACATTAAACTGTTCAAACGTTATCCCACAGGAACATTGTTACTTATCAAAATTAAATTCCCTTTTGGAATTTCCCACAGGATATAAAATTCCTTCCCGCGGTGCTAAACTGAGAGACATGCTTGATTTTCTAGAGAGATTTTTTTTTGACAGCAACAAGTTGTTCACTCTGAACACTACTGAAGGCAATTCAAGCATTGTATTTCATAGCCTTCCTGCCTGTTTTTTTCCGTTGCCCAGGGTCCACTTCCCAGCACCAGGGCATCAATTGCTTCCACCAGAGCTTAATGACTTCGATGAATTAGGTAATGAGGGGTGAAGAAGTGGAGGTGCTTAGGTGGCAAGAGGTGATTCTGGAAGAGAGGAAGTGATAAGATGGTGGTGGTGGTGAATCACTGTGGTGGTAGGTTCCTGGAAGCTGTGGGGTTTGCTTCCCCAGCCTCCATCCAGGGTTCTTGGGGGTCCCCAAGTAACCCCATGCCTTGCAGATGAGCTGCAGCCCTGGATGGGAGCACCCAGGAGCAGAGTGATTTGTGCTTCTCTAAGTCCATTATTTTGGTATTTTCTTTTTCAAAAAAAAAAAAAGGGAAAAAAGCTGCTTTTTTGTTCTTCTTGTTTTTCTCCAACGCTTTGAAAGGAAACATCAACTTCTTACAGAAAACCCGTTCTGGCATCCAAAAAATTCATGGAATTTGGAAGAACTGAAGGAAGTTTGATCTCTGGACTGTCAGAAACAACAAGGGGAAGGGGTATAGGAAATAGTCCAAGCAGAAAGCAGTTTCTCTCCCTTCATCACCCCCCCGATTTGCATCTGTGGCTGAGAGCAAATCCTTCCTATATTTAAAAAAAACCCAAACCTACTTATTTTTTTTCCAAAGGTGCAGAGAAGACCGTTTTTAGCCCAATATTAATTGGTCTTGGGATGCTGCAGAGGTGAAGTGGTCCATTTAAGTCACCTTCAGGGCTGCAGAAAAACAAATCCAGATCTCTTAACACCCATTTTTTTATTAAAGCAACCAACAGGAGAAAGGGAAAAAATAGATACAAGAACAGGTCAGCAAGAAGGAAAAGGAAGATATGATGTGCAGCAAGAGTCCAGATTGCCTGCCTGGAGGTTGGGTTGTGTTATTTTTTTATAATTTTATTTTTTTTTCCTTTTCCCTATCAAGGGTGTAAGATAAACAGAGACAGAAGGCTGGAAAGTGTCCCAGAAAGGGCTCTGCAGAAGCAAGCCAAACGTAGTTAATGTGGAGAAAGAGCAGGCACCAAAATTTCCAGTCAAGGTGGTACAAAATTAAACCCTTTAAAGCTGCTGCAGATGTGTCAGGTATGTGATGGCCACCCTAACTGTCCCCAGCTGTCATCCAGCAAGCAAGGATGCTTGGTTGGTGTTTGTGAGGATCTTCTTCAGGGCATCATCCGAAGACCCCATCATCCCATGGCAGTATCCTTCTGACTGCGAGATGCCAGAGCACGGAGGTCAATGCTGTGGTCATCCCGGTGTGGTGTCACCAGGGCAAGAAGCATCTGTCCTGGTGTGGAAGGAGAAGAACCATGAATCAGCTGGTACCCATCAGCTTCACCAGCCCCAGGTCTTCATGGTAATGCCTCAGTTTATAACCACAGCTATGGATTTATTGCATGGATGCCATAGTGGGCTAGCAGCAGCGTGAGACTGGTGGTTAATAGGTGCTTGGTGGCTCCGATGGGTCAGAAGGAGCAGTGGAGGTGCCACCTTTCACAAATACCCCGGTGTACAAGAGTATCTCCTCATGGGTCCCAGCTTGGCCAAGATCTTCACGGTGACGTTGTGCAGAGGTGGGGGTGCTAGTACTTGCCACAAAGTTTAGAAGTCACCCATGTGGTGACCATGCAGAGGGATCTGATGAGGAAGCGTACAGAACCGTAATTTGAACCATTCTGGAATTACTTTTTTTTTTCCTTTATGGCTTTTGTATTATTGAAGTGGTTAGCTTGCCAAGAAGTTTATTTTTAATCATTCTCATGAGATCCCTTTGAGAAAATGTCACCAAAATATAAATACCTATCTTTTTATATATTTATAGTATGTATGGTTTTATTTCTGTATCTTTAATGTGTTTTAATTTCATAGAATCATAGAATGGTTTCAGTT
>NW_010183012.1:0-10020 GCF_000695765.1 Mesitornis unicolor
TGATTCTGTGATTCTGTGATTCTGTGAAGGTAGCCAATTGAAAATTTAGGATAAAATAATCAAGCCAAGTAAATAAAGATGGAAGGAGAAAAAAGGGATGAATGAAAAGCCTTACTAACTTGTCCTTATGTAAGCGTCATAAATTAGAAGAGGAAGACAGAGAATTTGAGACCAAATTCTCAGAGTCATTACTTCCCCACTCTCTGCAACTATGCCATACATCAGAACACAGAAATGGGAAACAGTGGAAGGAACATCTCTCTCTCAACTTAACCACAGATGGGGCTTAGCTTACAAGGATTAAATGGATTCTTTCCTGTCTGTCTCTTGGGGACCTTGGAGATATTTTATAGCTAAGTACCTGGCATTGGGCTGTGCCTAACAGATACGTATTTGCCTTGAACTTTTAAAGAAGAATGTTTTCCATTTAGTACCTCCAGACTATTGCTCTGGCCACCTGGCAACTATTCCTGTACATATTTAACATTCTATATTTTTTATTTAATGAAAGGAACTATTTACATAGTCAATTTCAAATACACAGCACATCAGTAATAAATCAGGACAAATATTTTTAAGGTGCAAATCAAAAGCTCATGAGTAGATAAAAATACCCAGTGAAATGTTCGATGTGCTAGAATTTACAAACAGATTATTTTCAAATCTTGTGTAGTCCTATGGACTACAGTAACACCAAGATCTTCAAGATGATGAAGACCTCATAGATTTCAAATATAGAATACATCAGTAATAAAGCAGGACACATTTTTATAATCTCATATTTATTCATATGGACTGGAATAACACTAAGACCTTAAAAATTATGAAAAAATCATTATGGCAGGTACTGAAAAAGATACTTAGATATTGTTGGAGAAATTGGAAATTAAATAACATGGCATAGGACCATAGAAACGTTGCCTAGTAGAGATCTCTAGACATAAAACAATCCAACCTCTTGCTCAAAGTGGTATTACAGTCAACACTAGGACAGGTCAGTCAGGGCTTTGAATAAATTGTTGAAAATTCCCATGAATAGAGATTCTACATCCCTCCCAAAATGAAAAGTTTTTCCTTATGTTTAATCTGAACTGCATGTGCTACAGCTTGTCACCATTGTCCTTTATTCAAGCATTTTAAAAAGTAATTGTAATTACCACAAATTAAGTTTCACACCCTGCTATCTGTTTACGAAGCAAACTTCCTTCATCTTCTGAGTGCTGATTGCAATATGGCAAAGCCTCGTATTTTCTTGAAATTAGGTTTCTACTGGAGGATATTCAATGTCTCACTGGATAAGCTCAAAACCTCTAAAAATGAGAGCTGAGGTTGAAAGTTTAAATACAGAGATGGCTTTGCTTGTGAATTCCTCATAGAAGTTTTAAAATTTGGCTTTTTTGTAACTGCAAAGTACGTATTACGGCCAGACTTTCAGTGTACACACAATAAATCAAGAAACTGAAGCCAGAAGTAGCAAATTAACATATAAGACAACACTCCTTTACTCTTATCATCATCCCTGTCATACTACATTTGAAAGGATGCAACTCCAGTCTACTAATACTAGCAAGACCTACAGGCTACAAGTCAAAGGAAGTTTCACCTTTAGATTCCTGTTATAGAAGAAGTGTGGGTTTCTAAATGTTAAGTATGAGATTCAGCCTCCACTTCATTTAAATGTAGTTGTTTTGTTGAAAGTGTCTATCTGTGATAAGGTGAGCAAGCTCTCAGTGTAGCCAATGGAGAATACTGACTGACTCGATTCAGTTGTTGAAACGCAGGTGCCCAGGCCATGTCAGAGGACAGTGTATCCCATCAGTCACCTTCAGACAGACATTCCTTTCTTCTCCTAATGACCAGAACCTGAGGAACAGCTCAACTCAGCAGCAGTGGATTTATTGTCCCCAGACCTGTCTGCCCTATAGCTGCTCCCGTATTGCTGTGACTGTCTATTGCAGCTGCTCAGTGACTCAGACTGGGAAACTGAGTTAGTTAAATGTGAGATTTAAACCAAATTATGTTTCTGTCTTCCCTACAAAGAATTAAAATAGATCAGTGCCTTATATTGTTACTTCAAAGAGCATTCAAACACTCTTCCATAAAGAATATATTGAAGTTATTCAAGTTTACTCTAATAACTGCAGTTGTTATTAGCATCCTTTTCTGTTTAGAAGCTGAGTCTGCTAAGTATTCAAAAAAGTACCAGCTTCCTCACATTGTCTTGAAATGTGACATTTTTCATAAGAGTACAAAGGAACATCCATAAATCAATTCTCAATTTGTTTCAAAAAAAGTATTTCATTCTTATTTTATTTTATTTTATTTTATTTCAAAATCTTAAAAGTGTCTACCCAAAACCAACATCATTTTAGTAGGTATTTTCATAGCTTTCTGCAAACCTGCAGCTCCTCAGATAGAACTCTGATAGTTCCCCGATTGTTATAAGGTAAGTTCCAGCACCTAGCTTTTGTAAGAACTTTAGGAAAGCAAGATGAAAAAAAATTATTCAGGAGAAGATTTAGCAAAATACTTAGAATGGCTGGAAAGGTTTTTAGAAATTCAATTTTCTTACAAGTGGATGGCTCCAGATTACAGAACTCATGTTTCTGCAGAGCACTGTAAACCTGGATTGAAATCTGAGGAAATTCTGGATTCAAAAAGCTATTATTTCTGGTTTATCTGCTGAGGTAAGAGTGGAATGCAACTGGACTGTAACCAATAGGGTAGGGGAAACATACTAATGTGAGGCTGAAGTCAGCCTGGGAGGTCATTGATGCAGCTGCGGTGTTCAGTGCCTTTCAGTAAAGCATCACCTTGCAACTAGACAGTTCTTGTCTCCTTGTCTTTGTGTTAGAAGGCTGTCACAAAACCTCCTTTCTCCAGAGGTAAAAAGCCGTCTTTTGTTCTCCAGGCTATCTTTATTCAAAACCTGACCATCCCCAGTGGTTCTTACACTGACATGGTTCATTCGTCTTCGATAGTCATTCCCCATTTCTGCTGATGTGAAGAGCAATCCTGTCCCATTCCTGCCTTTCTCTCAGGCTGTAGACTGTCTCTTCAGTTTGCTCCCTGCACAGGCTGTCCATGCCTCCAGTGACACTAGTAGCCCTTTGCTAAACCATCATAATCTGACCTAATTTTCTTTGAAAGCCATTAACCAGAACTGAGCACAGGGTGTGAATTGTGACCTCAGTGCTTCACAGTGAATTAATATTCTGCTCCATGCATCTTATGATGACTAAGTGACAAGGCATATGTTACTGGTGGATCATAGTATATTTGAACCCTTTACTATACTCTGATAACTGACAAGATCCCCCATGAGAAATTCCTGTTATTAACTCCTGTGCATGTGAACTTTCATTTTAGTCATGGTTTGTTTCCAGATGATGCAGTTTCAACATCCTCTCAATGAATTTTTGTATCAGGGTTATACCTGCTGTGTATCAGAGTGTTCTAACATTTCTTTGCTAACGGAAATATTGAAATGGTTTCAAAGGCTAGCCATAAGAAACTGAACTTGAAATCTTCCAGTCAAAATGATGTGTTATCTTCTCTTCAGCCAGCTGCTCACCTATCTCAAATTCTTGTGCTTATCCCCATCATCTCCACCTAACTAATAATTTTTCAAGTAACACCCCACCATATGTGTTGAAGAAATCCAGGCACAGAAGAACTATAATATTTTCTTGCCTAGAAAATAAGTTCTCATATCAAAGAAAGTTATCAGATTAGTTTGACACATACCGTGTTGCTTTTTACAACCATTTCCTTTGACATTCATGATTTAACTATTCTCCCTTTCATAACATCTTCTAAATCCTTCCACATTGCTCAGAACACATAACTTGTGAGAGCAAATGGGACTGCTTGGACCACTTCCTTTTTTTTTTTTATATATAAGCATTACCAATTCTTTTAAATCTAATAAGGTACACTCTTTTTCTAGATCTGCTACCAAACTGAAATTTGATATGCACCTTCACTGAGAATCCTGGATCTGATGTTCCCCAATGTGCTGAATGTGGTGGGTTTCAGTACTGCCTACTTCCATACATTCCCATCCGTTATCGTGCGTACCACCATTCCTTCCTCTCTCCCTAACGCCCAGTCAATGTTATCCTCCCTCTTAAATGAGTCAAATATTCAGCTAATCTGAGGGTTGTGACTGAGTTACTTTACTACCTATCAGCTTCACTCTATGAGGTGACTTCAATCACTTTTATGGTAAGGTGACCTCATGAACTCTGTTTTAACGACTTTATGAAGTCTAATTGGCAATTCACTTATTGCACTGCTCAATTTATGTTCTCACATCCTGGCCTCAACGTCGTCAGACTCATACCTTCATTTCTCATACGTTCTCTGCTTTGTCCTGATACACTTCTTGGCAAGGTTAGCTGTTCAGCTGGGTTTTCTTGCCAGATTTCCTCCTTGCTAGTCCTCCTCTAAAATAAAGCACATTAGCTTTATCAGTCCAGTGGCACCATTAAATAATTCTTCCTGGTCCCATGTTTTGAAATCCAGAGTCTTAGCCTCAGGCCTCAGCTGAATTAACCCTTCCATTTAAGTGAAGTTGTATAACATGATCCAACTCCTTTTTTTAACTTCAACCATCTTGTATAATTACCAAACTTAAATCAAATCAGTATCGTAGTTGTGTATCTTAGTTCTTCACTAGCCTGGTTTGTCAAGAAATTATGACATTAGTAAACTAAAGTTAGTGACAAATAAATTCAAATTTTGAAATGTGGAGCTTTCCAAAGTCAGTCATCTTATTGCCATTATGAGAAACCTAAATCACAGGGGATTTCCTGTGTTCAGCTATAGTGTGAATTCTTGTCAGTAGGTGTGGGTAAATATTAATTGATGAAATTAGGTTCCTCTCTTTCATCTGTGATCTGATTGCTACTCTACATTTGATCTAAGTCACCAGCATATAGTTTAAGAAGCCACAGGCTTCAGCTGAATTGACAATGCTTACTCCTAACTGACTGCAAATATTTGTTAACTACATATAGCTATATATAGCTATAGCTTCAGGGTGAAGTTTGAATAGTAGAGGAAAAAGTATGTCCTTGATTCACTTATAAGCTGGATTTCATATTAAATACAATATTAGTGAAATATGTCTTCAATTAATGGATTTCCTTTTCTTTATTTCAGAAATATGTGTGTATGGATACTTAAAAGGAAAAGACTTTCAGACACATAAGAAACTTTAAACATATTTCAGACATGATACAGATATTTCTTTCTACTTTAGAGAAATAAAAATGTTGTGGTAAATATTGGCTTCCACTGAAAGAACTGAAAAAGAGAAAAACGTAACCATAAACTTTTTATTTTAAGACAATTTCTTATTTTTTGGCAACAGCACTTCATTCTTATAGGATGCCAGCTACCAGCTATGCCTGTATTTTCTTCAAGGAGAGTTTTGAGGTTTAAAACAAAATCAAGACACATAATTACTATAATTTTTCTCTGTGACATGGCTTTCTGCACTGTTGGTTGAGTGACACACCTGAGAAAACGTTTTATTGCTGAAATGAGAAACAGTACTGTGCTTCCATATGCAAGTGAAATATATGTAAAATGTTGTTTCAAGAGCAAGAGTTGTTCTGTTGTCATGAATTTAACAGATGCTAAAGCTTTTCTAACAGCGCCATTTTTAAGAAAAAATTTACCATAGACATTGGTTTTGTGAATAGAGCATCATATGTGTTCTATTTTTTTAACTAAGGCAAATTTAAATTGTGCTTTTTTAATGCAATCCTATTTATTCTTTCCACCCATTCCCAAAAGGGAAAGAACATTTCCAAACATTTCTATTTCTCTGAGCAAAGTGATATTTGACTTTTTGTATGCAATTTTTTTAATGTGGATCAGAAGGAAATGTATGGGAACATTCTTTAAAAAAAATGTTTTGATTTTTTCTGCTTCAGATTTCTTCTCTAAAATTCGGCTGGGGAACCAACATAATTTTTTTCATTTAATAACACAAAAGTAATATGTTTTAAATTATCTAAATTAATTTCCTGGTTTTATGAGAGTAAGACTTGGGACCAAAAGTCTGCAGTTCTGTGGACCAGACCTTATGAAATCTGGGAAGACTGATGATGGCCTAGGCTGGCAGAGTAATGGTAAGAAGCTGTTCTGCGCATTTTGAAGTAGATACAGCTCAGCAAGAGTGAGACAGGGCCCCACTGCCTGCAATAGCTGGTATTTTAACTGTAAGAAAGGCCCCTATAATGTGAAGCTTACAGATGCCAGTTCAAATTCCCACTGGATATCATGCATGTTTCTTGGTTGCTTCTGAAAAGATCAGTGAAATAAGGAAAGGGACAGATGAGAGAGAGCAGACCCCCAAGCAGAGAATCACATTAACCAACTTTTGGGGAAGTCATGGAGAATCCAGGCAAGTCCAGGTACCCATTTTTATGGCATCGTGCCATCACCTGTAACTCAAGCAGGGAAGCAACTTCTTCTGTTCAAGTTGTCAGTCTTTAAAATTTACATTCGTCCTTATCCCAGTGGTTGTTTTGTCCTGACGACATGAAACTATTTCTGCTTCCACTTGCTGCTGTGCTTTTAAAACCATGGCACATGCTTTCTGTCACTTCACTAACTGATTAAGAGCTTTGAGCCTATATTTTGACAGAGATTAACATCCTATACTATGTTAAACAAAGTTAAACTGTCATGAGCTACATGAGAAGACCACATTCCTGTAGAGCAGATTCTTGAAAGCAAATACAACTTAAAAATGCGTTATTCCAAATAATAATTTACCGGAGTAGACTTTATATTATAAAGTCTTTAAGTGCAGGAGCACTGTTGGTTTGGCTCTAAATATCCACCCACACATCACAGTTTGGAAAACTAAAATAGTGATAAAGTTCCTTTGATGTGCAGATGGTATTTTTAATCATTAAAGCAAAAGAAATAAAATGTATGACTGAAAACCACTCCTACTCTATGTGGGAGATCACTGCTGACAAATGACTGGACATGTCATGGACCAGAAGACTAATGTGCAGTCCCACTAGACCCTAGAAAGTGTTCTTCTAAGCCAGCATTTAGAGACTACAGGGGAAGTACGCGCTTATGTTTTTCATTTATGTATCAGTCCTCATGAAAACACAGGTCTCCAGACTAATGAATCATTTTTTATAAATGAAATAATATTTCTTAATAGATGTTCATATGGGCATGTCTGTGTCTCTATGTGTATATAGACATATGTATGTCTAAAAAAATGAGTGTTCTGTGTGCTACAGTATACTGATAATCAATTATTTCTTGCTTTCCTGAACCTAACATATTTTAAAACATCAATCTAAAAGCAAGATGGCAAAACCAGTCATATAATAAACCAGTGTGTATCACACTGGTTTGACCTCACGAGCATAGAGTTACGTTTCTACGCTATACATATTGCCATGTAGGCGATGAGTAGTCAGGCCTGATGGTGAGACCTTGGAGAGAAATCCAAGGTGTTATAGTCAGGAGGTATGATCTGATCAGGAGGCGTGCTCTACAACAAAGACTCAGGAATGAAGCTGTGAAAACATTCCTAAAAGGGTATTTTGAGAGTCAGAGGCATGGTTAATAAATGGGGTCATTTTTCACAACTTCATAGCCTAAGACAAAAGCATGGGCAGTAATCAAACTCAAAATGAGGAAGCCAAAGAAACAACACAGCAAGAAAGGGGCTGGGATATGGATCAGGAGTGTACTAGACTTTGATGAGAGCATGAACCAAACTGACTGCAAAAAAGAGATAGGACTGGGACCTGAGATAAAATAAGAATTAGATTTGCATTAAGTTAGGAAGAGAGTGAAGAAGATCTGTGGGATCTCAAGAACTGTATTGCAGAGACATCCCCTTGTCACTTCTGGCTGGCTATGGAAATATGTGTTGGAGTCACTTTTCTGGGTGCACAACAGCCACTGAGCAAATGGATGACCAACACTGTCTAGGCAATGACTCATTAAATGTAGACCACCATTCTGTCTTGCATATGGCACCTTACACATTTTTTTGTTATTGACAAGGATCCTGAAATGGGGAAAGTGCTTACTGAATTTGCAAACATAAAACAAACTAAACATAGGTAATACTACCAATGACCCAGAGAACAGGGTCAGAATTTGAAATTATATTCACAGACTGGCAACATGGTCAGAAAAAAATCCCCTGAAATCCAACAGGGGCAAATGCATTTTGGGAAAGAAGACTCAGACACCTGAATTATACATTGAGAAACAACTTGTTCATACAAGTTCTTCCAAAAAGGATAAGGAGAGAGATGATTTGACTATCAGAGCTGAAAATGAGTCAGCAACCATGTTGCTACAGAAAGATATCATGTCTTGTACAAACAGAGGTACAATCTGAAAAAGATGTGTTGAGGAATCTTTGCATTCAAGGCAGAAAAGATGTTACTCTTGAGATAAAAGGTAAAGAGATAAAGCACAGTTGGGAGTAGTAGAGAAAACATGTAAACTAATTGCAGAAAGTAACTGCAGAAAGCACAGTAGAGAACAAATTGATTTGAAAAAAATGGATGGTGAGGAAAGATTGAAGAACTGCAATTGCTTGAACTAGAAGAATATGAGAGGAAACAGGAAAATATATACATGGTTGCATCAAAAAGAGAAAGAATAAAGTGTTTTTACATTAGTATGACAAATATATATGGGTTTAAACCATGAGACTGAGACAGAACACCAGGAAAAACTTACTAATATGGGTAATAATATGTAATAATATGAGTATCAGTTAGTAAAATAGACTATGGTAGAAGCCACAGATCACCGAAGATCTTTCAAAAAGAAGTTAGGAAAACATTTTTCATGAATGATACTCAAGAGCTGATTTTGAGCTACAGCATGTACAAAAGAACACCCTCAAGGACCCTTTTCTCAAGCTGGTCTTGACTTTCTGGTAGTACCTCTAATTTGAATTTCTCTCTGGAAATGAGTCATTGACACAATGCTGAGGTCACTGAGAAAGAGGATCACAGATTGCTGTTTCTGGCCATTTCTATTTTATTTTTGTTTACTGCACTGTCAGACTACATAATGTGTTTCTTGTCCCCTAAGGAGGGATGACTCTTACAGTGACCTTATTTCTGCTATGACTTGCCTGAGAGATGATAAAATCAAATATATTAACAGAAATGGACCAAGAACTACATATTTGCTCTGTGAGTCTTCCCAGATGCAAGAAATTAAAGTAATTTATCAATCAGAGGTTATTCTTATCTTGACATTCAAATAATGGCTGTATTATTTAGGTTCCTGGACATAGTCGGACAAGAAGATTCCTAAAACAGAGCATGAAAAGTATCTGAAATCTGATTCTATGCAGGCCTCTTCCACAGGAATGAGATTAGTGCATGGAGATGAGAAAAATACAAAAAGTAACATCATAGCAGCATTCCAGTACTTGAAGGGGCCCTACAGGAAAGATGAGGGGGGACTTTTTATCAGAGTGTGTACTGATAGGACAAGATGTAATGACTTTAAACTGAAAGAAGATAGATTTAGATTTTTATATTAGGAAGAAATTCTTTACTGTGAGGGTGGTGAGACACTGGCACAGGTTGCCCAAAGAAGTTGTGGATGCCTCCTCCCTGGAAGCGTTCAAGGCCAGGTTGGACAGGGCGTTGGGCAACCTAGTCTGGTGGGAGGTGTCCCTGCCCATGGAAGGGAGGTTGGAATTAGATTATCTTGAATGTTCCTTCCAACCCAAACCATCCTATGTTTCTATGACCATGGCTGCGATCTTATATAGGCGCAGCTAACTCCACATGTAAACACTTTTCTAACTGTATTCTCTCTAACATCCTTTTATTTTTGCCTGAAACCAAGATTAATTAATCTGTTTAATAAGAGAAAATTCCTTGTCTCTAAGGACTTTCAGAACATGTTATACAGAAGGCCAGGTTCGACACTGCATAAATCCTGCAACTTGGGAGTTCATGTTTAATCACAGAATCACAGAATCACAGA
>NW_010183013.1:0-11944 GCF_000695765.1 Mesitornis unicolor
GGCGTGGTGCGGGAACGATGAGCGAGGTTTGCGGCCCCGACGGGCCCGGCTGGGTGTCCCGGGGCGCCCTCCCCTTGCACCCCTCTGCTCTAAGCCGAGCCCTCTCTGGGGGCCTGGAGACGCCAACGTCAGGGTCCCGGTGCTGAGGCCGCCCTCTGCCCCGGCATGAAGGCTCTGAGAGCGCAGTACACCCCACATTTTAACCCCTTTGGGCAGCCTCTTTTCCCCCACAGAGGTGCTGGGTGGTCCCACACATACCTTAAGCAGAAGCTGGGATACGGCATGACCACTGTGGAAAAGTACACATGGACGTGTAGACCGTGTCTAACATGGGGTCCCTCTCATTTTCAAGGCCACCACACCTGCCTTATGGAGTAGCAGGATTTCTCTGCCCTCCATCACACTTTTTATTAATACCCAGTGTGTATACTTCAGTCTTCTCAGTTTACTAGTTACCAGCATACCCTTGAACACCAGCCAATGCATGACGACTCTTCAAGTGGATGTTGTATCTCCTACAAACTCAACACTTTCACTCATTTGTTTCTCCTCGTTGTTGCAGAATAGTGGGATACGTGAAAGAGTAGGACTAGAAAAAAAAAGAGTGAGCAATAAAAACCTGAGTTACCATCCAAAATAACAGTGTTCTTCACTCCAGTTTTTCCATATTCCTTTTCATTTCAGCCCACCCTTTTGAATTTGTAGCTATTATGCTTGATCACAAAAGGTAATCTCTGGGTTATATATTTGATATGTGCAAACATCAGAAAAGGAGTTGTATTTCACAAGAAAGAAGAAAGGATTTTGTATTTTTAGTAGTTTTATTTAAAGATAGATTCATTTTCTTCCTGTTTTAAAGCATTCTCATACCAAAAAAAATGGCACATTGCTACCTGAGCTCTAGCTCTTGCAAAATAGATTGGCAATTTACAAAAAGTAGCTCTACTGCTGAAATAAAGGTGAAGTCTTATCTGTGCATTTCACTAAGCCTATAGAAAAATCCCATTAAGTTAAGATGGTCTACCCCTAAGCCAGGCCCAAAGAAGTGGCACAGCGGTATAGCTCATTTAAGGAACTGAAATTGCTGCATTTCTTCCAGCAGTAGAAAAAGGAACTCTTTTTGTTGATAATGAGTTTATCAGTGGTCTGTTGATGAACTGCTTTGATGGTAAGAGTGTAACCTCAGAAGGAAGCAAACAAGATGACTTGGAGCATTCTGCTTTTCAGAAAGCAGCTTTCTAAAGCTGACAGTGAGCAACAGTTGTCCAGGGATGTCTGGTCTCCTTCCCTTTGTTCCCTGAGTGTGAGATACTGCTGAGGAATGTCATATTATAAAGGGCTTTACACAAGAACAAGTGTCAGGGTAAGATTAGTCAGCTCCCCTCCTTTCCTCATGATGCACCGGAGGATCTCACATGATGGTTGTTTATACCACTCAATGTCTGGCCTCTTTAGTCTTGGCCACGCTGGGGCCTTGTGGCAAAAGTGGCCTGCCATGAAATATATGTCATGCTAGCGCCTTGCATTTCTTCTTTAGACAAACCACAAAAACTGAAAACTCAGATACAGGAACTTTAAGCAACTTGAAGTTATTTCTTCAGCTCAAGCCCTATACTCCATCTTCTGGCCTGAAATTCAGCTTCTTGCTGTGCCTTCAGTCCTATTTTCTGTTTCATGTGCCCTGAATCTTATACCTGTGACTAGATATGCAATTACATTCACTTCATTTCATCCCCTGGAGTTCAAAGCTTGGTTTCCATAAGTGGAAAGTGGAAAGCTTGTATAGGTCCCAGAAGATTACAACTGCCTACTTAGGTTTAAGGTACGTTTCAAGGTCTTGTTGGATAAGGAGGACAGACATCAGCTGCTTCTCAGGTCCTGCTAGGTCTAAGTGAATACTGTGCAATGCAACTTCAGTTCAGCCCTGTCCTTTCAGGCTCCTGAATGCCAAATTTGATTTTTCACTTCTTTCTGTGAAGGAGGCAGATTTTGGCCCTTGCTGAGAAGCCTTGTCCTGTATGATGTCCCTGCATGAGCCCTGCTCACCAGGCCGAAGAGCACAGTTTCAGCCAGGACCAAGGTCTCTGTGCTGCTTGGCTGAACTGGCTGAAAGTCATGGGCCAAGTGTTTTGCTGAAAAAGGTAATTCTGTCACAGCTGACAGGGAATTTGAGGACAGACGTGAGAACCACAGGATTATTTTGTTGTTGTTCAGGGACATGCTCCCACATTTACAGAGGGATAAGGGAACCGAAGTCAGGCCCAAGGCCTGATGAGATTCATTAGCAAGAGGTAGAGAAGCTGCCTGCTAAAATGAGCAGTGAGCAACTGTCCTCTTGAGAAGATGGGGATGTTGGGTTAGGAGAAGAGCTCACCGGAGCTCTTTGCAAGTCTTTGCAACCCGCTTGGGAACAGACAGTGATTCTCTTAGCTAGTCTACCAAACTGCTTCAAAACATCTCCAACACAGCCTGGGGGCTGGTTTCATTTTATTCAGATCTTTTGGTCTTGTTCCAAGTTATGTTGTTTGTTTGGGTTGTTTGGGGTTTTCTTATTCTTTTCAAGTTTTTCCACTTAGTCTAGACATTTGAAGTTGAATTTCTTGGTAGTCTGCTCTATCTTCTGTGTTCAAAGATGCCTCATCTCCCTCTGTCTCTTCTGTTCCCTGCCTATAATGACTCAGTGAAAACTGGATCAACAAGAGAATGTTTCATTATTGACATGTTTTTCCCATGCATTGGAAGTAGTAACACATGGCTGGCTTTTCTAAGCAAAATATTTTGGATATATTCAACACATTGAAACATACGGATTTTAATTCCAATTAGAGTTTCATAAGGAAGTCCTCACCTCTTTAGGTACTTCCATTCCCTGGGGGAGGGGGAAAGGATCTTTCCATTATTTTCCTAATTTGAGGTAGAAAGACATTAAAAGAATGAGCTTTTTTTTCATTTTTTTACACCAGCATTGCCTTTAGCATATATCACATAAAGAGTGTACATTAATTTTCATCAATTTATGCTAACATGAAACTTCTTTCTTTTCTTGGCACGTAGTATGCAAGCCTAATTTAAGTAAATTCTTCAAGGAAATGTTGTTCCTCATTCTCTTCATTGCAAACATGCCAGTTGGCCTTTTTTTATTTCCCTGTTAAATAATTTTGCATAACATTTCAAGGTAGGATTTCATCAACATGGTAGTTGGGTAGTTCCTGCCAGACAGACAGGTGGTAACAACCCACAGTAGGCCATTAAAATGATAAATGTATTAAAAGCAGAGCAAAACACACGTAATTCTCAATCTGGTAACTCTTCAGATAGAACTGAAGTAACGGAACAAGTTAAAAAAACACATTTTAAAAATAAAGGTTTGGGGTTTTTTAAGTAATGTACGCAAAATCCTGATGGCTGCCTTGAAACCCACTACTTTCTGTTTGTGTGAGCATCCAAATGATTGTAGAAATTCTGCATGTATCTGCAAGTGACAGGATGCTTTGAAACAGTTCCCTGTAGTTTTGGGTTTCACAAGAGGGGAAATTATTTATGCAACTGGCAGAAATCTATTTTCTAAACGAAGAGCTTCATCAAGAAAGAAATTGCAGTGAGAAGAAAGCTTTGGGAAAAAGTGTTTTACTGAAGCAGCAGAAGCGCTGTGGAGGGACAATCCACCAGCCCCTTCATTGCCCTCCCATCAGTTTTACTTCCTTTTCTCAGTTTCCTCTCCCTCACCAGTGTCAGCATCCCCTGGTTGTCCTGCTGGCCTGGGTAACCACCTCAACGCCTCCTTCTGAGTGGCACTAGCAGGGGCTAATGGGGCTGAAGTGTGTTTTCCCTCATGGACTTCATTCAGAAACATCTGGGTGGGGTGCGTTTGTCATCCCAGCCCTTTGGCCACCCTGACTTGCTGCTGTAGCTACAACAGCAGCCCTGAAAGTCACTGGAAAAAATGATTTGAAAGCACAAATGGCTGCAGGTGGCGATTTCTTAAACTGCTGCAAACCTTCACTAATGATCTCTTCCTGGTGCTCCCGGCTGAGGGCATGTACGTTTGCTTAAGGATATTGTTGAATCAGATTTAACACATTCTAGCTTTGCTGTGGATGGTTTCATAAAAATACCATTGGAAAAAGTAATTTCATTCCCATCTCTTGGCCCAAGGCAGCACCAACTGTATCCAAAGTATCCTCAACAGGCGCTGCCTGTTCAAGCCCTGATGCCCAGAGCTTTATATCCTTCCTAGAGGATGTAGTTAGTGAATGACCTAAATTTGCTGTGCTGCAATTTTCATCTCATCCACTATCAATATGGAGAACCCATTCCACACCTCTTTAGTGATAAATTTTGCTGCGTTTGGAGGCTGTTATCACCCTAAACCAGCCCAATTTCATTCTCATCATTGACCTCTCACCTCCCACTTCCAAAGGTGTTGCCTGTGCCTCGTTTGACGTGCAGCACCCCATGAGCAGCATGCTTCAGCTGAGGCCTCATCTTAAATAACATCAGCCTGGGTTTGTCTGGGTGTGATGAACGTGCTCCTTGGTTGATCATCCTGACCATTAATGAGGATACTGAAACATCCTTCCAGCTTGTATGTGAAGCAGGGCTTTCTCCCTATGGTGTGTTGCTGGTTCTGTGAGCTTATGGGAATATTCAGCCAGAATGTGGTTTCCTGGGAAAATGTCACATCAGCACCAAAAGCTTTTGTAAACTGATGTACATGGCATCTACTCCATCCACAGGGGATTTTTCTGGCATTATTTGTCCTTGAAAAACCTGTATTTGTTGCACCCATCTCTGTTTTCTTCTAAGTACTTACAAATGGCTTATTGTTGTTTTGGGGAGAATCAAAGTTTATGTAATGGATCAGTAATTCCCAAGTTCCTCCTTTTACTCCTCTTTGAAAATTTCACTTCATAATACAAGAACAGAACTGATTAAACACAAGATGTATCTTCACCTCTTCTCTACATATGAGCCAAATACCTCCGAGGGAGTTTTGTATTTGTGGTTACAGACTTTGGGAAGCCTGGCACTAACTTAAGTATCTGCTTCATTGAATCCCTTCAAACCTTGCAGATGCAACATTTTGGCAAATATTTATTATAAAAGAGAAAATGAAACAAATAATAAAGCATAAAGTTTGCTAATGTAATACTTTAAAATCACGTAAAAATTAATATATTGCATCTGAAATGCTCAGAACAAAAGTATAGGTTTTATTTAAACAATCTCTAAACTACTAAAGGTTTATAATGGCAAAATTGGGATGGGGGATAAGAACTTTGCCTCCTTTTTGACACTTAAAAAGGAAAGTGGCAAAATTATTTGTATGGAAATGGAAAGACTTTAGCCCACCCAACAACTTGGCACTGAGACGGAGCCATTCCTTTTATCTTTTTATGTGTTCCACTGAGCGCGATATTTGGGAGCTTTCCAATTACAGCAAATCAGTATGTAAAAATTCCTATTTTGGTTGGTTTTCTTCTTGCAGTCTATCGCAGTATGTGTTCAAATAAAAATTGACACAGATCTTTTTTCCAAAAAAACCCCCCTGCTTAATAGAGGAAAGAGACAGACTCATCCCAGTGCAGTTTTTATTGCTTGCACAAGTGAAAGGAAGAAGCGACAAGATGTGTGTCAAGTGGTGGGGGCGTATAAATGCAGCCGTGTGGTCATCCTGAATAAGTGACAAGGACTTGTGGCCACGGTCCTTATCTTCTTTGAAGATAAGCTAGAGAATACTGAGCCCAATATTGTTGTCATAGCAAAAACAAATTTGTTTTCACACAAGTTGGTGGATGTAGTGCTGAAAACCACAGAGCATTTTTGTGGCTGAGCCACTGAGGTAGATGCTTACTTTTAAGCACGCAGTTTGTCCCATTTATTTCATTCCCAGCACATGCTGAAAGCACAAACTCTCGGTGGGGGACCTTGCAAATTGACACATTTGAGAAGAGAATTATTTGATCTATAGAGAAAGCATGAAAGGAAGGAAGGGAGATGGCTATGAGAAGCAGAGCAGCAAATGAAGGATGTGTCTGTTTACTTTTCTGAGATGATACATTTTTCTGACAGTAGCAAATAAAATAAGTCAGTAGCTCCACAAATACCAATATTAAGTAAAAATGATGCTTTTAGTAATTGGGCCAAGTATAACAAGATTAAATTAATACTTACTATAATTCCTGTGATTTAAATTCAGTTATCTCAGGGACAAATTGCTCCACAAAGTTTTTCATAGAGTCTATTAACTTACTTAATGTGGAGCTGAAATTCTGGCATTGCTCTAATAGTGTTTCCACATCACTTTCAAGGGATCCCAACAGATGGATTGCATAGATATTTTTACTTTTTAATAAAGAGAGGATGGCATATGACCTACCAGAAAAGAAAATACTTTTTTTTGCTACTTTAATCTTGTTTAAGTTGCATCTCTAATTTAAAGAGTCTAAATCCATGAGTCAGCCATAGCGTATGAGAGAGTTTCAAATTAACATTGGCTAGACACAGGCAAGTCTGCTTTAGATAAATGAAAAAGTAAATAAAAGGGACATTTCTGTGCATTTTAGATAAATAAAGCTGAAATGTAGAGCGGTGAATATTAGAAATACTTTTATTGAAGACTCATGTTAAAAATAATATGTTCTGAAGTTGACCATCATCTTGTCATTTACCATGGAAGTCACATATGAATAATGTTTATACTTGTTTTTTAGGGGAAAAAAATTACTGTCCTACTGACAATTTGCATAGTTAAAATGTTGATATTATTAGTACCACAGTGAGGTGTAATGAGTGAGTATATACTGCTCCTACGGTTTACAAGTGTAAGTAGCTTATTACTAGAATTCACCAATCTACTACTGCTGCAAAATACAAGCATATCCAGGTATGTCTACTTCTCCCTCCTCCTTGGTATTTTAGGACCAATAAAATTCTAAAAAAATTTGGTTTCTCATTTAAAGAAGTCAAATTTAGAATGTGAAATATCTGAGGACCTAGTTCTTCCCTCACTGGCAATGGTGGAGTAAGGCAATGGTGACTAGCAAATATGGTTTTGACCAGCTGTAGAGCAAAAGGATAAAACAAGGACAAATTTTGGAGATTCATTTTGCTTTATGTTTTTCTGTACTCTTACAGTGTACAAACAGGGATATGATTTACAACCAACCTTTTTTCCTGCGTGAGGTTTGTGAAACTTAGAGGAGGTTTCATGTTTGTGACCTGCGGGTGAAGCTATGCCAGAAGGAAAGGTTTGTGGTTTGAATGGAAAAATACCAACCTGACGAACCTAAAAGAGACTGAGCAGTTCCTGGTCAATCAGATTTATTAGGCACCAGTTTCTAAGATGAAAGCATCTGAATCCCATGGAAACAAGCAAGGAAGGAATCAGAGACAGGCAGCCTTTAAGAGATAATATTTGCAGATGTCATGAAGACCGAGTGGATGGCAAATCATGAAAAGGGCAAATAGTTGAAATAAATTATTTGGATTGGCTAGTTAGATGAATGTAAGCAAATAGGTTTCTAAACAGCCAAATGCAAAGCTGTGCATTTAAAAACAAAGTCTGTGGGAAACACTTATCTTTATGAGGGATTCCTTAGGACTTGATTTTGAAAAGGTCTTAGGGGTCATGGTGATTAATCAACTGTGTAAGATCTACAGCCAGAATCAAATGATAAGTTGGATTTATGAGTAGAATTGGATCTACGAACAGAAGAATTTCTGGTACTTGTAAATAAATTATATTGCCTCTGTGCTTGGTATTGAGGTACACACAGCTGTGGTATGGCATCTGGTGCTGTTGTCCACAGTTCAAGACAGATGATTATTGTCTAGGAAGGGTGCAAGGAAGAGCCTGCAAAGCACTTGAAAGACCAGAAAATATTCTTTGTAGTTAAAGACTCAGGGAGTTTGTTTTGATTAACAAAAGAAGTTGAGAGACAACTTAAAGCTTGTGAATCCCAAAATAGGAAAGAGGTCAAGGGAGCTCTTCAACTCTACATATGGGCTATCAGAAACTCTACCTACTACAAGTTGAAAATTAGGGCTAGAAAAAAAAAGACTGATTTTAAAGCAAGGATAAATGAATCATTGTAATAACATACCAAGGTTTGTGGTTCAAAATTTTTAAACAAAAGTCTGGGTGTTGGTTTAAAAGAAGTTCTTATTCAGACTCAGGTATATCTTATGATTTGCTCTACAGAGAACTGAATAATCATCCGCCACTATTCTATGCATGTTAAATATTCTACAGTATATATGTTGTATAATGTTTGCTGAGTAGAAAATAACCAGAAATTCTTCAGAGTTCATAATCATGGTAATATTATCATATTGGAAAATGGAAGTATTTTGATATTATCATCTTCTGTAGGCTAGGAAAGAATCTATTTTATTAGAGGAAATAGGAGCATGCAAATATCCTCATCCTGCTCCAAAAGCAGTATTTTTTTGTCATTAGAGGAGTCCTGGGTCACTATAAAAACCAGAGCATTAAAAATGCTACAGCTGAGGCTCATTGTCTACATCTTCCATCTTGTGCTCTTGATGTCATCCTAGATGGTATTGTTTGAAAATATCTATTTATTAGATATGACAGCTTCCACTGATGAGGGTGTTTGTAATTTTAAGCAAAGAGCAGATGCTAGAATGAAATGTCTTTAATTTTCTAACCACAGACTTGTTGCTTTGGTAGACTACTGAGACAGCAGTTCTGTGATCATTTAATACCAGCTTTATGTGGTTGTACATCATGTAGCAGAAAAAATTTGATTAAAATCAGGCAAGAGCATATGATTCCACTTCGGTTGGTTTAGCCAGAGCACACAGCACTTTATAATTTTATGTTGATTTTATGCTGGCTGTAGGAAGACAGCATAAAGTTAGAGTTGCCTAGGCAGAGAATACTTGCTCTACTTCAAACCTGTTAGAACAAAAATCCTCTCTTAAATATATTGTTAACAAATTTGAATCAGTGGAGTGACCCTGTACCAGTATAATGCATTCTTATAATTACAGTGGCTTAGAGATCTGACTCAAGTGCCCCAAAACCCAGATTTACTGTCTTGTCAAACCACAGCTTGAGAGCTAAGCTGAACTGAGAGTTAAAACGGAAACACTGAAGAGTAATCTCATTGTGCCTGCTCTCCAGCCACACATGGTAGTAATACCAAGCCCTGTGATACCTTTGAAATTGCCGGTGGTTCCTGAAAAGAAAAAAACAAGCAAACAAAAAAATCTCCAGCCAAAACAGGAACACTTTCAGGAAAATAGCCGGATAGTTTACTTTGAACTTCCTGTTTCAAAGTCAAGTTGTGTCTCTTTAGATGTAGACCATTATTTGGACAAGGTTAAATTCCCTCACGTTTGATCTACATTGCATTTTGAAGTTCGGGAGGGTGCCATTGGGCACGCCAATTAGTTTTAAGTGTGGTAGCAGTCATAGTAAATGAATGATCTTCAAGAATGAATAACTTCTTTGTCAACAAGCTGAACAATTTTAAAAACCATAAAGGTGAGTTGATTGGAGGTTGATTATATTGTTTTTCAAAGCCAGAAGGAGGCACGAGGACAAAGATGCACTTTGAAATTAGCTTGGGAAGGAATATTCAATAAAAGCTAGCAATATAGGTATCAGTATGGTCAGGGTAGGAATGAATTCTGGTGGATTGCTTTTTAAGGATGGACACCTTGGTCAGTCTGGAAGTACGATATCAGACTTTACAATGTAGGCAGCATGAGAAACAGGGACTTCAAGAAGCCTGGACAGATAGAGAACTCAGTCTTAGTGGTGCAAATCTGGAATGACACCACTGATAATCATGGCAGGAGGTGAACTTGCCCCTGTGAAACCAGATCAGGTTCTATCTCATTACTCTACAGTTTGAAAATGTAGAATTAATTTTAAAAACAAGCTACAGGGCATGGAACAGTCCCAGAAAGGACGGTGTCACATTCTGATCTGCTGAATTTCACAGGGCTTTTCTTATGTGAGTCCACAGAGGCTCAAGTCTTTATGAAGAGGCATTAACTTCCACATAGATAGAACAGTTTTGTGCCAAGTCCTCAAAGCACAAAATTCACAACATTACTGGGTACTTTTTGGAGTATCATTTTGAAGACTTCTAAAAGCACCATTTAACAAAAATATGCAGTAAGTCTGATGGTCTTTTTCTTCTTTTGCTGTGAGGTCCAAGGACTCCTATTTTCATGTAGTTTCAGAATGCAATCTCTCATACAGTCATACAGTTTATAGGATACATCTTGCTTTTTTTTTTGGCTTATTTTCATCCCACATTGAGAAAATACATAGCTAAAACTACTTCAGGATGCTTTCCAGGGAATACCACCCATGTGTCCCTCAAGAGATTCTTCTTTAGCATTCCTTAACCCACATGGTATTCAACGTTTCCAGTGACAGACTGTGCCTCCATAAATAAGCTGCGTACGTTCTTAATATGGGCTGTGCATTGCATATGGTGGAATAATTTCCTTAAAAGAATGTTGAGGCTACAAAAGGAAGCAGTCATAGAGGTAAGAAATGCCAGAATTAAGGCAGTCTGTGCAAACTCAATATGGTCCTGTTGTGTAGATGCCCAATCTGAGCCAGCCTCTCATTATTCCCGATTCATTCCAACTACAGGTATGTGCTATTCACTGGATGGGAAACTAATTGATATTTCTTTTGTTCTTCATTCATAGTAAACCTTCTTAGTAGCTTTACATATTACCTTTTGCTTCCCATCCATATGGATTAAAAGTAGGGAAGTCAGTCAGTGTGAACATGGCTTAGTTGATGAACCGTGTTGACTTTGATCCTCTCTGCATACCTTCCCTCTGGTGTGGCAAAGCTGTGTTGAGATCTTCATGAGACACGCAAAATAACTCATCTATATTTTATGGAATTTACCTGCAGTGTTTCCAAACACCTCCTTTCAAACAAGGCCCTGATATCCTTAACAGGGCAAAGCAATATTTAAGCCAAGCCTAGAGATGCTACCAGCTTATTTTCCACCTCACAAGTGCTACAGGAAGAAAAACTTGATCCATACATCTGTAGCGTCTGTTCACAAGCCATACACTGTTGAACTACAAGGGGTTAGTTTTCTGGGGTAAGTACCAAATCCTGCTTCCCTAGACACAGAAGCTCTTCAGTGAGTGTCCCTCCTTCTATCACCCTTCTTGGTTTCAGAGAACCAAATCCTATAGTGTGGGTCCCAGGGAGAAAGACTTTCACCCAGAAACCAGGTTTGCATTTTTCCATGAGCAGGCATCTATCTGTATCAGGCTGCAGAGGAAAATCCCACCACCCAAACCCTTTAAATAGGGAAAAAAATACAATCTGTTTGAGAAATTGTTGGTAAACCAGATGTCTAAAGGGTTGCAAAGCATTGCTGCTGCTATTAATGATGCAATGATTAATGATTCCAAGCGTTTGGGATACAGTTAACCTCTTTCATCAACTAATCTAGGTGTATAAATAGAACTTGCAGGATTTGACTTCTTCCTAAAAGTCACACGAATAAACTGTTTTCCATTGGGTTACAACAACAGGTACAATGCCAGATATGACACTGGCATGCAGAACTTTGCAGAACCTCCATTAAAATAGGCAAAAAAACCCCCAACACTCAAGTAAGCTAAAGAGGAAAAAAAATCAGCACCATAGCTCTGAGCAGGCCTCAGAAACTCTGATCCAGTTGTGGAAATCTTTCTGTTTGGCCTCTGGGAGAGTGAAGGAGCCCTTACTCACAACTTCTGGGGAGTGATGAAGAAGACGAGCCCTACCAGGCTTCTCTAAGCTCAGCACATTCAAGGCAGGTGAGGCTTCTTAAAGCAGGCAAGGAGAGCCAGTGTTTTCGACCTAATGTTACTGAATGGGTCTTCAAACAGGGCTGTGCAGAAGCTGTAAGATGATTATTTTATTTTATTTTATTTTATTTTA
>NW_010183014.1:0-693 GCF_000695765.1 Mesitornis unicolor
AGAGGTATAAAGAAGATCTGTGAGCACCCAGCTACACAAACTTGCTGAAGATGATGCTTCCAAGCAAAAGCAGGCCTATTACTGTTAACCCTCCTCTGCCAGAATACATGAATGACAACAATCATGGTGGCCAAACAAACCAGCTTCAGTACTTACGGAAGGTGGTCATGAAAGCCGTACGGAGACACCGCTTTTATGTTAGTTTAAAAGAGTCTGTTTTAATGATGCAACAGATCATGGAAGACTATTTTTGCACATGAACTACTTTCATTAACCCATGTCTGCAAGAAAACTGTTTTTCCTCTGGTTCCTTTGCTTTCTGATCCGAGTAAATCGATATTTCTAAGGGATAAGAAGAATGCTCAGACAGGCATCTGGGAGTTTCTGGATCTTTCTTGTCTTCTTTCTACCTCCCTGCTGGCTTAGCCATATTTCTTAACACTGCATATGAGGAGTAATTTTGTTTGCCTTTGGGAATTTTATTTTTCATAGGAAATGGCCTCTTTCAGTGTCAAATACTTTGACGGAAAAGCCAGTCTGATTGATCCTAAAGTAAATGGGCGAATCTAGATCTGGTTTGGTGCACAGCACTAATTACACCTGTAGTACTTCTTAATTTCAAACCAACTTTGGCATCTTGCTCTGAAGTGTCTAGAGGAATTCAATGTCCCTGCAAAAATAAGGATGAAAAAA
>NW_010183015.1:0-14087 GCF_000695765.1 Mesitornis unicolor
CAGCGCACCTACCCCGGTACCCTGCGCAGCCCCTCTCGACACCCCTTAGCCTGGGCTGCACAGCCGCCCGCACCTCGCACTGCGCCCCTCTCCCGGCACAGCTACACCGCACGGTGCTGCACCTCCGTCCCAGCACAGCACCCCTGTCCTAGCACAGCTATCCTGCACTGCGCTGCACCCTCGTCCCACCACAGCTGCCGTGCGCTGCACCCCTGTCCCACACCCTCACAGTGCCCCTACCCTCCCACTCCGCACCATCTCTACGCAAGCACGCTTTACACAGCCGAGCGCACAGCGTTTTCCTCCTAATATCCTTCCCCTGTTGCACAGCTGAACGCAGCGCTGAGAGCTTTCAGCACGCAGCACGCTGTTGTGCAGAGGAATTCTGCTGCTGGCAGGCACAGCTGCAGGCAGCCCTGCACAGCTCACCCTGACGCAACTCAGTGTACCTCACCACCTCCACACTTGCAGGATTCTAGCCGTGAAGCCTCAAACTGCTCTGTACTCTGTAACCTCAGCTCCTAATCACCCCAGTTTGCAGGCATATATGCTCTGCTCTGCCCAAAACTTACACATGTACTGCACCAATTCAACGTGCTACCACAACCTGTCCCCACACATACACTGCATATATTCCATCCCTTCTGTTGTCCAGAGTTACTCACTCTATGCCCACACCATACTGCACTCTCATTATATACACCAAATCTGCAAATTCATGTGTAATTCACCCTTTTCTCAGGTCTAGACCCCCATGTGCACTATTGCTGGCATGCTTTATTCCTTGCTTTTCTCTAAGCTTCTCGAACACCCTATTGCCTCTGCGCAACCACGTGTAACTCTGTCTGCCAGCATATCTACACATCAGAGCTGTACATACACAAACAACCCCCCTTCCCACAGAGTGCTTTAGAAATCCCACAGTTTCACAGTCCCCACCCTGAGTATACCATGAACCAAATACCTGCTGTCATTAAAATGCTATCATTTAGACAACGGAAGAGCTGGCTGTGCTTCTTCCACTGTCCAACATACCCCAGAGAAAATAACCCCACAGCGGTGCCACTGCACACTTGGCACTTAGGCACCAAGACCACTAAAGCTATTCTGCATTTTCACCATGCAACTAAATACCATGTGGTGTCACCCCTGTTGCCTCACCACTGATCTTCCTTCATGATGCTGCCAGCAGCAGCTGCATGATACTGTGCTGAAAGGAGCCAGTTTGAGGCTTGTGCAGATCTCAGCATCCTTCCACCTTTGCAGTGGGATCAGACCAATCTCCTCGTTTCCCTGCTGTCTGGCAGTTTGCCTGGCTGCTCTCTGTGTTCTGTTCTTGTGACAGGTACGCAGAGCAAGCTAAATTAAAACAATTTCAGAAATGCTTTACTCATGGTACACTTGCACCTCAGGTGCTGTGCTAGATTAGTTAGTGTCATACACTAATATGGACAGTGTATGACACCAACCAGCCTTCAAATACAGAGGAAGAGAGCAGTTAAAGCCAACAGCTGGAAATTATTGTTGGCTCTGCCCACTTCTGTTTTGGCGAGCACAGAATCACAGAATGGGAGGGGTTGGAAGGAACCTCCAAAGATCATGTTGTCGAACCTCCTTGCTAAAGCAGGATCACCTAGAGAACATCACACAGGAACACATCCGGGCAGGTTTTGAATGTCTCCAGAGAAGGAGGCTCCACAGCTTCTCTGGGCAGCCTGTTCAGTGCTCTGTTACCCTCACAATAAAGAAGTTTTTCATTACGTTTAAGTTGAACCTCCTGTGTTCCAGTTTGTGACCATTGCCCCTTGTCCTGTCACTGGGCACAACTGAGAAGAGTCTGGTCCCATCCTCCTGACACCCGCCCGTTAGATACTGAGAAGCATTAATGAGATCCCGCCTCAGACTCCTCTTCCCCAGGCTGAACAGACCCAGCTCTCTCAGCCTTTCCTTCTATGGGAGATGCTCCAGTCCCCTCATCATCTTAGTGACTCTACGCTGGACTCTTTCCAGTAGTTCCTTGTCCTTTTTGAGCTGGGGAGCCCAGAGTTGGATGCAGTACTCCAGATGTGGCCTCACCAGGGCAGAGTAGACCAGGAGGGTAACTTCCCTTGACCTACTGGCCACACTCTTCTTTAATACACCCCAGGATGCCATTGGTCTTCTCGGCCACGAGAGCACATTGCTGGCTCATGGTCATCCTGCTGGCCATCAGGACTCTCAGGTCCTTTTCCCCTGAGCTGCTCTCCAGCAGGCCAGCCCCCATCCTGTACTGATACATAGGGTTGTTCCTCCCTAGATGCACTACTCTACACTTGCCCTTGTTGAATTTAATTAAGTTTCTCCCCACCCAAGTCTCCAGTCTGTCCAGGTCTGTTGCAAAGTGCCTTATGCATCACTGCAGCATGGCTGCTGCATCTCGGACTGCTGGGCAACACCACAAGATATGTTTACAGAGTCTCTGCTTTAGCTTCTAAAATTGCAGCTACCCAAGACACGTTGTGGCATGTCTTTCTTACGCACTGTGGCTAGTAGTGGCCACACAGCAAAAGGGACAGCCTGCAATGCCCTGGAAAGGTTCCTATTCTTCTTTCACAGAAGTGTGATGATATTGGGCTACGCTCACCCAGAAAAGAAAGGGAAGTTCTCCTGCATCTCTTCTGTACAAGAAGAAACTCAACTATTTGCTATATTGTGACTCAGATTTCAAGGCTCTCCCACATTCAGGGTATGTGTTTACATATAGACATATTAAAACAAAAATCACTGTGCCTGCCTTGGCTCTACTGAATAGCTCAGCAAGGTGTTGTAGTCTGCTGCTACTTCTTAAAGAACACCCGAAAGTGCAAGATCACCAACTGTGGCATGGCACACCTGAGGTAGCTGCAGACGCCCAGACCAGAGGTCTGATTCTGAGATTTAACCGTTTCCTGCTGCACTGTGATTCCTTCCATGGACCCCATCAAAATGCGCCATAAACTCCTAAGTTCTTCCTTGGTTTCATCTTCTCTTTGCATAAAGACTGCAAAGAAATAATACATCAGTTCCATTTTTGCACAAGTGCTATCAGCCTTAAAGTTGCTAAATTTAGGTTTACAGCCTTCATTGAAAGATTTATCTGAAAGTCTTTTAACATGTCAAGTGTTTTGGAACCAGCTTTTGTCAGACACAAGGTCACCTGCTGGGCACCTTCATTTTTGCTACAAATATGGACCAAAGTGGTGTTCAGACCTTGATCAGTGGGTATCCATGTCTCTTTGTGCTTCATGTCCAATGCAGTATTTGAACCCTGTCCCGTTCCCCTGGGTCATCAGTTCTGTTTTCAGACCCTTCAGGTCTCTTCTGTACAGAGGTGTGACTGGGGAGTCTCACTACAGCGTTACAGTTTCTCCTATCAACTCATTAAAGAAAATGCTGAGTAAGCTCAGTCCTGTACGTGAAATCTGCAGGAAGGAATGCATTTTTTACCTCTCTGCAGCCCCTTCACGACTATCTCTCTTTTTAGTCTGTTCCTTTAGCACCTCTCACTTTTTTAATGATTTCCACTTTCAACGATTTATTGCTAATATTTACTGTTGGTAGAATTTCAAATGTTTCATCAAAATCCCGCCAAACGAAGTAGCAGGATACATAAAAACCAAAACCAGCCATTTTATCAAGAGATTACATGATGTCACCCCTGAGGAGGTCCATGCTGTATGAGACCCCAGCACGATTCTCTTTGGTGTTGTGGCTGCTTGATGTCAAACAGGGAAACCACTCTTGGAAACAGCAGTTGGATCCCATAGCTGGATCCAAGGTGCATGTCCTGAAGATTAGGCTATGGGATCAGACACAGACTTGCACTGCAGGGTTTCCCCTGCTCCCTCAATGCTACCCTGGATTCCACTTGGCGTGGTGCCTCAGCTGCAAAGGAAAAATTGTGCTGCACCCTGCACATGGCCCATCTCCTGGGGACGGAGAGGGAGGCTTGAGCCATTCAGGTTGAAGAAAAAGCTGACCCAGGTCTCCAGTTTCCTTTCTGAAACCACCAGCTCATGTAAGGCACATGGCCATCCTCTTCCCTTCTGCCTGTTCTTCCAGTAGCCACATTTTAAAGTGGACAATCAAGTCCTTTGCCAAGATGGTGGAGACCACAGAGATTCTGGGGCCAGCGACTCCCTGGCCAAGGTGCCAGCCTGCACCCCTGCTCCAGGCACCAAGTACCCGCAGCTTGCCTGCAGGCCAGGCTCTCAGACACCATTGCGGTGGCTGATGCACAGGACTTCAGGACAGCAAAGGACAGAGCCAAGAACCCCCAGCTCCCGCTCGGACAGATTAAAACCCCCGCTCCGCCTCAGCCTGGGACCGAGCGGGTTCTGTAACAGCCGTGGGAATGGGAAGCGCTGCCTGTGCCTGAAAACCCCCGCAGCGCCAGGCTCTCGGTCTGACGGAAAACGCCGAGAAACGGGAAAAACGAGACGCAGGGGCGCCCCCTGCTGGGCACGGTCCGGCCCGGGGGAGCCCTTCCAGGCCCGCAGCCCAGCAGGAACCGCGCCGGCAGCGGCAGAGGACGGTGGGCGCTGAGCGGGGGCTGGCAGAGGGCAGCGCGGCTGCTGGTAGAAGTGGATTGCAACGTTACCTCCTCTGCCATTGTGAAAAAGACAGAATGTCTCAGATAAGCCATTTCTAATCACTATCAGTAACTATCTTCATCTCTGGCAGTCCTTGCATGCACAGTTGCTGAGAGTCAGTGCTGGCTTCTGGCTTGCAAAACCAGGAAGTCCTGTCCGGTCACCGATCCAATGCAGACGGTGAGCCCGGGCTTATTTCTCCCCAAGCTGCTTTCCTGGGGAGTGAGGCACCGCTCCTGCATCACCTCCGCATCTCACTCACCTCACTCGAAGATGGTTTCATAAGGCGGTGGCAGGATCCATGCGCTCACAAATGGAAAGTTGGGAAACTGGGCCCTTAAAACGAGAGTAGCTGCTATTCCTGAGATGACTGAGTCAGTAGGGGGCCAGGACACCCCCTTCAAGAGGCACATCTACTCTGCCATGGATTTTGCTGCTTGTTAGTCACAGCTCCCATTCTTCTAAGCATCACTCAGATTCGCCACACAAATTCACAGTGGAAGTCATCTGCTGTCTCTCTTTGTCTCCTTGCAATGCCAGTGAAAAACAAGGTTATTCTGTTAAGATGTCACATATCTTATAGCCCTCCTGAGGCTACAGGCAATTTGGGTGGGCAGATGGCTCTCTTGAAATATGCTAATAAATACTGGGAGTGGGGAGGAATGATACAACATGGTAATTAACAAATGACGAAGGGGATCAGTAGAGCCTACAGAAATTTCCAAGCTACATAAATAATCTAAGGGGCATGAGCTTAATAGCTGAGAACATATGGGTGCTAATTGTGTATTGCTCCACCAGAAAGGGAAGAACAAGCTCCTTGTTCATAGACCTGCCTTCATCCCAGTTCAGAGGGTCCAGAAATCAACTCCAGGACTGCAAAGCTCAGCACAAACCGTCCTTGCTCTGCCATACAGGTGATGGCAATTCTGACACCAGATGAATCTCTCACAAACCCCCAAGAGTTACTACAGCAACAGTTATTACAATATCTTTATACTTCTTGTGCAAAGGATCATCCAGATTGCGAGGGACTGAGTCTCTCTCTCCCCATAAACTTCCTACCCTCTTTTTGAGGTGGTGTTCCTTGGATCCTCCATCCCATTTAGCACGTTAGGACACAGCTCTGAGGACCATGGGATCTGGGGCTGCCTGACCTCAGCACTTCTAAACCTGCAGATCCTCTCACTGCCTCTGCAGATGTAGCTGTGCTACTCTGGCACTTTGCAAGAAGAAAGAGGGGAGTGGAGGGGAGAGAGAGGGGAGAGGAGAAGGAGCGGGAGAGGAGAGAGAAGACAGCCTGCTTTCAGGCTTCCCCACCCCAAATCAGTGCTAGCAGGGTGAGCAGGTAACACTGCTAAAGAAGGAGGAGCAGAGGCACAGGACAGGCAAGCCATGGACAAGGCAAGCACAAGGAATACAGCAGCATTAGTGGCTACTTTTTTAGTATCATTTAGTACTGCACACATTTGAGAACGGCAACACTAGAACAGCAGTGGGAGACTGCAGACTGGTGCAAAAGTCTTAAGCCCCAGCAGCAAAGGTAGAGTCTTGATAGAGACTTGTACAGTATCAGCTCTAATCTGGAGTCAGGAAAGTCCAAATTCATCCCTGAAATAATACCTTTAACTTCTACCATAGCTTAATTTGGTCTGAGGCTGCAAGAAAGCTGCACAATGGAATAGTTTGATTTAATTTCCATGTGATTTCTCAGGTGTACATCAACTGCTTATGTGTGGCCATGAATGTCTTGAAAGCACAGTTTTGGGATAAAGTAAACCATCATCTTGCTAGCATGAGAAACAGTGATCAGCATCAGTTGTCTTTTAATGCAGTACTTTCAAAAGCAAGAAGTTAAACATGAGGGCAAGACAAGTGGCAAGCCAGACACTAGAGAGAACTCAGTTAATCCCCAGAAAGGGAACAATGGTACTTTGTGAGTTAATTTGGGGTGCTCAGGGATAAAGCTGATATGAAATACTACATACACTCCCGAAGACAGCTGCACTTTCTCAGTTAGGATCAAGTCACCAGCCCTAGACATTTCATATTCTCTCCCAATCACAAGGATAACTGTTTCCCTTAACAAAGGAACTGTTTCCCAGCACCAGACCCTACAGCTCTAACAGTGATGAATTCTCCTAAGCCTGCTTGGCCTGCCTTGCTTGCAGGTGGTCTTTGAGACAGAGTATCAGGGCAAACCAGCACAGCCAGGGACTCCAGCAAAAATGATCGGGAGGTTAATTTTAGTGAAGCCTTAAAACTCCGGGAATTGCAAGCCTGATTCCTTGAAGCTTGAGAATTTAACAAGCACACCCAGAGTGGCGATCTCCCTGCTCTGCTTTGTGCAGCCTTCTGGTGTTTTATCCAGTTATTTCAAACCCTCCTCTGATGTTAATGCCTTTGAGAGAACTTCATTCAGCTCCTTAACACTCTCAAGCAAGGTCTCCTCTGTTTTCAGCTTTCAGTTCCTCTGTTACCAATCTTGCCTTTTCCCTAGAATACACTTCTAAAGAATATTCTTCAAGTTTGCCATCACTTGACCCTATCTGAGCAATATTACATTTCCAATTATTCTACCCTGCCTAATGCATTGAACTTGCTCCCCATTTCTTTTTCCCAGGCTCTAATGATTTTTTAATTTTTTGTAACAACCTCCCCCACTTCCCTTCTGAATTATATTCCCTTCTCTCTGTTTAGCCAAGATGAATGATTTTTTTCCTCTGTTCAGTTCTTGTTCTATGAGATATTCTTGCCTGATTTTCTGATGTCATCCATCCCAAGACTGTGAAAAAAGCGTAAGTTTCTGACTGTATTGTGTTACCACATCTCAAAACACCAGAGAGCATCCTACACATCAGACACTGGAACCTGGAAGATCTACAGGAAAAACTGGGATGGCAGGTGGACACTGAGCTTCATTTGCACAGTGTCACTTCTGGGTACTTCCACAGTCATTCCTATGAATCACATGCCGATTGTAATTTGGTTCCTCCTAGCACACGCGTCTCTGCCCAACCTTGCCCAGAGACAAGCTGAGTGACTGAGAAATAATGACAGCGGTGAAAGAGGAAGGGGGGAAGAGGAAGGAAATTCGGGTTGCAAAAGCAGAATGAAAAGGAGCAAACACGCCACGATATGGGTGAGCAGGCTGGGGACAGTGACATTGAAATGGAGGGGGTGGATGGCAGAAGAGTGGTCCACAGGATGGCTGTGGGAAGAGGGGGATTGGAGGAGGATGTACAACGTCTGCAGGAGGGCCTGAGCACCAGTGCAGGTAACAAGCCCTGCTCTTGAGACTCTTGGGTTGGGTTTTCGGAGTCAGCAGCTGGAGTTACACCATCTGACACCTCTGTGGCCTCCAGAGGGCACTCAGGGAGATCCTGCCCTGCTGCTGCCCTTCTACCTTCCCACAACCTCCCTCTTGTCCTGGTCTGAGAGGCGAGTCATGCTGGTCCTGCCAGCGCAATGCCAGTAACTACACACCAGACAACTCCAGTTCCTGGAAACCAGCTAAAAAAATCCCATTCCTGGAGTCACAGCTGTGCTGTGTGCTGCTGAGCCGCTGCTCTGCTCCACCTCGGAGACAGACATACTTCACCCAGTGACACTAACACTCTAATGAGGTTTACAAGAGGGAAGAAGTTATTTTATAATTAACTCAAGATGCCTGAACCCAAGATGAGAAGCCCTTTTTAACCAGCAGCCAGATGGCTCTGTAGGCTCTGTTCCTTAAACCACTGATCAGCCTTTCATCCCAGTGACTGTCAGTCAAACAGCAGGCGCTGGAAATCACCTTGCCATCTCTGCAGCAAGGTATTTTTGTATAGAGGTCTCGCTGGTGCGTTTGCACACTTTCTGTAAGCAGCTTCATTTAGTACAACCAGACTCGCTTCACTAAGGAATACAGAACAGAGCCTTTTGTTTTGTGTGGGAAGCATCTCTCTAGGGTGGCAGTATAAAGATTCCCTCTCCTCCTGTACCTAAAAGAAAATTCAAAACCAATCACTCCTTTAAAAGTAATATAAAATCAAAAGAGTTTCTTTGAGCTCCTTTGTGTCTGCTACAGACACAACTTTCCAGATCTTATTTGCTCTCTGGCATTTATGTGGCTCTTTTACTACAGGCTTTCTCACAGCAGTGCAGAGAGCTGTTTTCCTTGACCTACTGATGCTAGAAAGCTATTCAAGAGGAACTGCAGCAGACTTCCTGTTCCGAGGCTTGGTCCTGGCATGAAAACACACACAGCACTGCAGTCATACTCCTGCCATCAGCAATGAAGTGTAAATGCAGCCATCTACCACTCTATGCTTACAAAAAGTTATTTTTCTTCTTAGAGGAAAATTAAGGTAACAAGCATCTCCTGCTCTGCACCTCTGCATAAAACTGATGCGTGTGAGAACACAGACTTCAGACACGAAGCATTCATAGCAACACTTAAGTGCCAATTCCAGAAGCTTCAGATTTCAAGGCCCACAGGAATCCTCTCTTCCCATCTCCTGCATGGCACAAGACAGAATATTCTCCCCATGATTCCTGATCTGAGCCCAAAGCACCTGCAAAGTCATATCCTCTCGCTGCATCGAAGGAGTCATGCACTTATTCTGGTGGTTAACTATCCCTTTATCATTATGAATCATTTCAACATCAAATTGTCATAGGATGCTACTCTGCACTGGCCTGCTGCACTGAAGTCCCATCAAGTTCCATGTTTACTCCAGTGAAAGTAACTCACTTTGATCATCTTACTGTTGGAAGGCTCGATTTTTCTCTTGCATTGGCCTCTAATGCTTTTTTTCAAACAAAATGGATACTATAATGGTTTGGTTTTGTTCTGGGTTTTTTTATAGAAACACTTTATTGCTGCAGTCAATAACCCTGTGTATCACACACAAATAACCAATTACAGTTTAAGAAACTAAAAATAATTCTGCAAGTGGCAATACTGAGAAAATGAACATACATGAAAGGGTACAAAACTATACATTTAAGTTACTAGAAATTCACTAACTAAAAAATTCTGCAGAAGTGTGAAGTGTCTTGTATAAACTATACAACACATGCCAGTGTAAAGTTGTTTAACGTTATACAATCACCTATCTACAATTTTTACCTAAATACAAGATCAGCTGCAATTGTTTAAACAGTTATCTTCTATACAAAGACAAGTGCTTTCAGTATTTCATGGAATATACAGACACTGCAATATCTCAAGACTCAAAAATAATCACAAAAGGTCCCACTTAGACATTTTCTTTGCATATCTAATGTAATGCTGTGAAAATCCAGCCAGCAATATCCTTGCTTTTGTAATTGCCCTGTTTCACCTATATTTAAGATTAATCCAACCCAGAATCACCAACCTCCTTTTCATCGATGGCCACAGACTCCACAGCAGACTACACCAGACATGTGTATCTTAACATACCTCGGGTCTAGCAGAAATTTGGACCCGGGCTCCACTGTGTCACCCATACTTACCCCACCCAACACAGGGCAGAAGCTATCAGCTCCCATGCATGGCCATACCCATGCGAGTGGCAGGTCAAGCACTCCCCTTCCTTGCAGGACCGCCACAAGTGGGATGGGTGCCCTGATCAGTACCAGGGATTGGCACAGCGGGGCTTGGACAGGAAGTTACTATCGCTTCCCAGGATTTCCCAGACACAGCACGGAGGCCCAGGACTTCTCTAACCCCTTGCAGGCTCAGTGTAACCTTTGCTGAATCCCTCTCTCCTACTGAAGCAAAGCCAATCTCGGTGACATTCAACCACAAGAAGCTGTCCCCAGATCTGGCCATCTCTTCAGAACTCAGAGCAACATTTTAAACACCACCCCTGCTCCCAAAATACAGGGCTACAGTTGAAGAAAGTCCTGAGAATTCATAGGAATTTAACCTCTTGTGATCTCTTAAAGGGGATCAACCTTCTGCAGCACACGCCTGTATTTCTAACACAAAGCATGTTCATGACCTGGCAGATATGCCAAATACGACGTGGCAAGGAAATTTCCTTGGCACAGCTGGTGGTTTTTTGGACAGAATTCAAGTCAACAGAATGTGAGTTTGGTCAGATGTCTAAAGCATGGGGCATTATCAGCAAAGGCTCTGGCAATCTAGGGAAGAGGTTGTGGTAGATGGTATTAAGCCTATGTTCCCTCCTACTTCAATACTGGTCCCAGAAAAGTCCCAAGTAATCCAAACTAACTTTGGCCAAGGAACAAGGACTAAAAATAATGCTGACTTCTAGTTCAGTCATTTCAAAAGCTGCCAGAAGGAAGTGCTGGAAAGCCTGACCTGACAGAGGGTGGTTGTTCCCCTTAATGACAGGAAGGATGGAGCTCACCTGAGTTAGCATCAGTGCCTCACAGCTGGAAGCTGAAAACAAGTCAACAGAATCGCCTTGAGAAGAAGGAAAAAGCACCGTTCAGCCTTCTCACATAATTTGATGGCACCATGCAGAAGCAGAGAACTGCAGCTCCAGAAGCTCATTGTTAACATCAAGCAAGAACCGGCATGAGATGTGTGACCAGCATAAATGAAAACCCCTGACGGATGGATCTCTTCTGCAGCCCTTCCTAGTACGAGCATTCCTAAGCCGTACAAAGACTTTAAATATTAGGTCTTAACTTGCATTCAGAAAAGACCTGCTGGGAGAGGGAAAGGTTAGCAGCAACACTGGCTAAAACAGTTTCATCCATACATATTTTTCCCCAGATAATTTTGCTGGAGATTATTTTTCTTCCCAAGTTAAGATACGCAGGGGTACAGGAAAACCTTTCAGTATCTTGAATACACCGAGCACTAACTAGCATGTGCCACATGGAGCTTCCAAAACACCAAATGAGAATTCACAATGTTTCACCAGGAATCACATCAGACAGTGATTGAAACAGGACCAGCACATACAGGACTGTATCGGCACTTGTCAGAACACTGGTCAGACACCAGTGCCTCTCAAGTGTGAGCTGGAGAATGAGCAGGCCTCATACCAGAACTTGTCCGTTTTCATTTCATCTCCTGGCCACAGATCGGATGAGAATGCACGCAGGATCACTTGGCAGCTGACTCTGTGCATCTTGCAGCTGTAACACGAGCATCTTGCAGATGTGTAAGCCTTGTGCACTTGGGCATTTCAGAAGAAAATGATGAAGGTGTTCAGGACCTGATATTTAACCCACCTGAGTTTTATCTGGTAAATCTTTTCACAGAACAAAGCAGAAAACAAAACAAGACAGTGTATTATCTGGGTTCTCATATTAGAAGAGGATCAACCACAGCAGAGTTCAGGAAAAGGCCCAAGTAATTGCACTTTAAATTACGGGAGGCATAGGCAACAACTCCACGTGTGTATGGTCCTGAAGACTGCTGCCCCAATACTAGCAGGGTATGCAGGGTTTGTCTGCTTGTATCATGTAAGCGTGAGACATCCTGACGTCTAGCACAGTACACAAACCCATGCCAGTGCAGCTTTACTAGGACTGCCTAGACATCTGGATATTTTAAAACATCTCAAGAACAAGGTACCATGTTGTTCCCAAAGATCACAGCCAGTAAGCTTCAAATATGAGATCACACCAAGGCATGCGTGCACACACAAGCTTTTCCTCTAAAAGCTCTTAGAAACCACTGGTGTGTGCTCTCTTACCATAGTCCCTTCTCTGCCTTCATGTAAAAGACTAATTTAGAAATAAATTAATATTACATTTTAAGAAAAAATATCACCGATCTCTTACTATTCTTCTTTGGGAAGTCTTAAAGCAACTGCTTTTGTTACGAAAAGAACTTGCTCAATTAAAGTTGTACTTGAAAAAGACAAAGTAAAACCTGAACTGGAGCTGGGGATTTAGTTCAGTATCTCGACATGTAAACAGAAGCTTTTACCTAACTGAGAAGTCTAGGCAGCTCCTGCTAAGACCAACCAGAAGATTGACTTTACAGAGATTTAGGTAGGGCTCAGGTAGAGGAAGTCAGCCTTCAAACACAGAGGCCTTGTCTGCTGACTTTTTGTGGGGCTTAGTTTCTGCTCCAGTCACACTGAACCTTTGGTTAAATGAGAGCTTGAAGCTGGACAGTGGTTCAGTGAAGTAGATTGGTCAGGCAAATTAACAGAAGACACCTCAGGCTTTGGGCAACTCTGTCTAAAGCCCTGCAAACATTTTAAAGCTGACCCTCTCTTTTCATTGAGGGTGACTGATTCAAAAGCCAGTCCCAAATTCAAAAGCACAGACAAAACTATTCTCTGACCACATAATGCATTGCATCAGGACTAAAACCAGGCAGGTATTTTTCAACTCATCCACTTAATGCAATATTTACTTCCTAGGCTGTGATCTCAGCATCTCCTCTGACAACGTCAAATTCTTGGGTAATTCACACATGACACAGCACTAAAGAAGGAAAACGAATTTCAGGTGTATTGACTAAGTATCTTTTTTTTTTTTTCATAACAGCTCACATTTTTACCAATATAGCAACACACCCTTTGCCAATGGTTTGGAATGAAAGTTACAGCAGGTATATATGTGCAGGTGTGCTGATGGTCTGATCTGTTGAAAGAAAAAAGCAAAACCAAAACAGAGCACTGGAACCATTATGCACTGAAAACAAACACTGTACACATCCACTACCCCCCCCACACAAGTCACAAGTGCAATTATCCATTGCAAAAATTTGCTCCTCAAAGGAAACCCGAAGAGGCAGAGTTTTTAGTGTTATGTTTAGTAAGATAATGTGGGCATGTATTGGAAATCGTAAGTTGGACTTTTTTTTTTTCTTCTTTTTTTTTATAAGGCAAGAGGTTTATGTTCCAGAAGAATGGATGGGGTAAAGAATGAAGAAATGTTTCAAAAACGACACATTCTTTCAAGTTTCATTCTCATTTGACATACATATTACAAAATAAAGATTTTTAAAAGTGCTATATGCTTTATAAGTCTCATCACAACATGGAAAGCAAAACCTTACACCTGCTGCCTAAGACAAAATGTTAGTGGCAGTGTTAGCGGTAGATTAGACTCTAGCCCTCTCATTTCACTCAATGTCTGGGACAACCTCCTTCATCACACTTAAAGAACAAACCAACCAACCAATCAACTCCACTCTACACATATTCCAGAATCATTTAGAGCCATCTTCTAAAGGAACAGACTCCATGAAGTTGATGACAGTTCACTAGCGGCTTGCTCGATACCAAACGCAAGGATCATTCTACCCAGTATCCTGTGGCTCTTCGATCAGCTGGTATGAGACACAAAACGTTGAGAGGTATGCAGCCATGACGACATTGACAGATATGCCAAAAGGATTTAAAAAAATTCCAACAAAAAAACAAATGTAAAAAAATTCATCCGCCAGCCTCAGCTGTTAGCCGATTTTAAAAAGGTAGAGCAGTTTGCAGTAAACAATGATATTTTAAATCCTCGAGGACATACAGAAACACCACTCCCCCCCCCCCCCCCCCCCCCCGAAACCAGCCC
>NW_010183015.1:14118-18284 GCF_000695765.1 Mesitornis unicolor
CCCACCCCCAGTAATCAGACGTGAAGGATTTCAGCAGCACAGTCTTCTGGCTCTGTGTAATGTGAAGAGTTTGTGTCTGAATGGTGAACCCCAAGCATTTCTTTACTTTCGAAGTTTGGCTCCATTAGTGCAGGTTTTTCAAAAATATTCTTTTTGCTAGTTTCTGGACAGTTTTGTACATATATTACTCGGTTATATGCTTTAAGTCTCTTCCACAGCTGTACGTACACTTTGCATTGTACGTACATGAACAGAAGTCCTCCAGTGAAGCCAATAGCCACAACCACCAACTTAGTCCAAAACGGCCACTCTAGGATCCCTGGAAGGCAGAAAATAGAAGAAAGAAAAAGAACTTGGTCAATATTGGCTGGACTACATTGGATTTCTCAAAAACATCCTTAAGGAAATTCTCACAGAGTTTGTGCCACACAAATTATTCTTATTTTGCCATTTTTCTTGTTTGGCCTTTTTTTCCTCCCCTTCAAGTCAAACATATGCAGACTTCTACTTCATTTATTCTCACCCACCAGAGGAAAAACAAAACAATTGATTATCTGTATCTGAGTCCTTGCAGAGCACAATCAGAGTCAAGGTAACAGCCAGTAATATGTTTAGGTCCTTTTACACTCGTTTCTAAACAATAATTGGATGAGATTACAAAAGGGCTTCTATGGCATGGTTTCCTCTTCATAGCAGGAGACAATTCAGTGACCCAAGAAGTCTGTTCTGCTCTGTGACCACACAGCACATCACAGAACGCTGGAGTAACAGTCTTCACATGGAGTAACAGTCTTCAAACTCAAAAGGGAATGACTGTTACCATCTGACTTGACATGTTCTTTATGCAGACCAGACAAATTTATCTGCATCAGACCCAGCAGCTTGTAGTTCAACTAGAGCACTTCTTCTGATGCAAAACTGCAAGTGCTGGAGATGCTGAAACATTCTGAGAAGCTTGCTCTCTGCCATTAAAAATTACCATTATTACCTTTTCTGAATTTGTCCAGCTTGAACTTTTAGACATTGGATCTTGCTACATCTCTATCAAATGTTTTTAAATGAGAGACTATTAAATTTATACATCTTCTGCTTACATACATCCTGTGTCCACCCAGCTTCTCTCCTCTTTAAAGATAAGCGGCATCACGAGATGGACATAAAACCATGAGGAATCCCCACTATCAGGTTTCTCTGAGAATAAAATCATGGCCTTCTAAGTCTTCACAGATACAGGCCAGTGTTGTTTTGGAAATGCATGGCAGCATTAGAGGAATGAAAATATGTTAGCCCCAAAATACAAAGGGCACTGCAGCATGACTACTGATGAAATCCTACCCGTGATTAATACCTGAACGCCTGATTCACAGGTGAGTTATCTGATGCCATCTGTAGGCAATGATATGTTTGCCCCTGTGCAGACATGAATGCATACCCACACACACTCCCCACACCCCCCAGCTCATGACAGCACTTCCTAGATTTAGAATCCAAACGAAGGGAACAAAGAAGGCACTACAATGTGTACTACATATTCTCACTATTCCTTCTATCTATGTTCATCTAATATATTTATTGGCTAAAATAACCTGGAGATGATAAAGCTTTGAAAGTATATGCTTTTCATTATCATATGGAAACCTTGCATTGAAAGGCCAACAATTTTCACTGAACATAGAAGAAATGGGGTTGGATGGAATAGAAACTAAAATATTTCATTCAAAACAGCTTCCTGACTGAAGTAATGAACAACCAGACTACAGCTCAAATGAGAAATGACAGCAAAACTGTTCTGTCTGAAGTGTGTTTCTGCTCTGAAGACACTGTTAACAGCTCTGTGGATTTGCAGGTTTACTGATGCTCAGCTACCTCCCCAGATGATACCCTTCAATCACTAGCAAAACATTTTCCAACTGCATGTCTAGTTGGCATGCAGTGCTCTATGAGCAAGAACAGCTTGCCCTCTGATGCCTCGCAGCCTTGGTAGATACACTCTGTCCCTTCTATCTCCACCTTCAGGGACAGCTCAACTGCCTGAGAAACAGCTCTGTGACAGTTTCAAATTTGCAGCCCAGCACATCCAGGTAAACAGATTTCAGTGTGGTAAGGTTACAGCTGGCATAGTAAAGAAAACCTACTATTCAAGAAGTTCAGACATCCCTGCAGTGGGGTGGCATCCACTACATGAACTGCAGTGCACCTCATCTCAACTGCATGAACTGGACTCCTAAGACTCAACCTGAATTTCTTCTGCTTCAGGCACAACCACTCATAAAAATATCTCCCGTGTTCTCACAGGAAACTTGTGCTAACCCACCTCATGGATGACTGAATGGAAAGAAAACCCTGCTTATTTACCTCAGAGACTTGGACTTAGGTTCCTCTTATTTATTCTCTTTTAAAACACTGGTCTGGTTTTGCCCATTTAAAAGGTTTGGATTTAGGTTCCTCTTATTTCTTCTCTTTTTAAACACTGGTCTGGTTTTGCCCATTTAAAAGGTAGCCATAGCAGCAAACAAACGCTTATGTTCTTATCTGCTCAGTAAGTGTTCCAATTTAAAACTAAATTAGGTAAGGCAGTGCAATTTTGTGTCTGGCTACAGTGGATTAGCTCTCATATCTGTGCATTTCACAAGTGCAAACTAAATTGACTTGAAATAGACTTAAAAAGCACCCACAGATGAATTTACACTGATTTAACTAAATCATTTTAGAACTGTGATTTTAAATCAACCCAATCTCAGGCTAAAGCTGACTCGTCTAAGTATAAACGTTACCTGCACATTCAGGCTCCACATCCTCTCTGTATTGAGGATAAATAATGATTCCAAGAGAATAAGTGGGAAGATAACCAAGTAACGTACCAGTAGTCTGTCCCTGTTTAATCTCTTCTGCAGTCCTGTCTATCAGAACATAGAGAGACCACACGACGCAGGTGATGGCGATGATATGGAATGTTACGGAGCACATGATCTTCCTCCTCTCGCTGGCCGTCATCTGCAGCTTCTCCCACTGGCAAGAAACCCAGAAGCAGAGCAAGAGATGAAGTGTTTATTGTAGTTACTAGAAATTATAAAAAGAGAACGTTGATAAGAACAAAAACCAGGCAGGAGATCAGTTACCTCCTAACATGAATTTTAAAGGTGAGACACCATTATTGCTCTGACCACAGCATGTGTGCGACAGCTGGCGGCTCACGCTGCTGCAATGGGAGCCATCCTGGTGCCGGAGGGGACCTCCAGTGCTCAGCTCCAATCCAGAGCCTCAGCACAATGTCACTGCACCCTGCTCACCCACACAGCGTCACTCCAGCACCGAGGGACCCTAACACAAGGTCTTGTGCAGCACAAGCAAGGCTGCTCCTTCGTGTGCTCCCCACTGAACAGCGGGTACCCACAGTCACCACTGAGTGGCAAAGAGTACCCAGGCATTCAATAAAACACCGTAATAAAAGTGGTACATGATCCAATTGAGCGGTGTGTGTAAGACATCTCACGCTAGGCTCTGTTGGAGTCCCTTGGTGCACAGTCAAGGCTGTTTAGCTCTCAGCTCAAGGCTGTTTGGTTCTCACCTCCTACCTCTGGGGGTTTCATTAAATCTTCACGTATATTTAACACAGCTTACAGCAGCAACACCCATATTTTATTTTCAGTCTTTCCAGTGCACTTAAATACATGTGCCCTAAGAGTATGCAGTAAAACGGGGAGGATGGCTTTTGTAAGTAAGAGGATGCAGCAAATTAAATCTCCAGACTTGCATCTTTCAGTAATGTTTATACAGCCCAAATACAAACCACGCTGTCACAAAGAAAGTAGACAATTATTATAGATGCTTCTAATATGCAAGAAATTGTTCAAAACCAGCTTTTTGTTACCTGAGACACCTGGAAGTTTGTATTGGGTTTTCTGTGAGGGGTTTTTGGTTGAGTCTTTGGTAACAGGGGAAGGGTTATGGAGATGACCCTTCAAGAAGCCACCTGAAAAGCTCCCCCTTTGCCTTTGTCAGACCCACCTCTGACCACGGCCAAGCCAATCAGCGCCCCTGCGAATTCATGGATTTAAGGAGGGTGCAGGGCATGCCTCGCTCTCTCTCTCTGGCACCAGCCCTGACCAACTTAAGCTTAAGCCCCACTGCAGCGTCATCCCAAAAAAAAGAGAGAGAGCCGGGAT
>NW_010183016.1:0-247 GCF_000695765.1 Mesitornis unicolor
GGGGTGGTCAGCCCGTTAGTCTCTCCCTTGGCTTCTCGCGTTTTCCCTGCCTCGCCGTTGAGGCGCACCGGGCTAGACTGGGAAGCGCTGCCGGGGCAGATTGGGCACGTGAGGGAACCTGGGCCTGGCCCGGACCGCGGGAGGGCAGCTGCACCTCATCCTCCAATCCTTGCGTCCCCCAACCCTTGCATCGCCCTTAGTACGAAGGAGCCGCTGTGTGCACCGTCTGTAGTGGCTGGGGGGGAAG
>NW_010183016.1:303-2056 GCF_000695765.1 Mesitornis unicolor
AGGAGGGGCGAAGAGGTTGTTTCTCGTTGGCCTCTGCCTTGCGGGGGTCGTGGTGCGGGTCCGTGGGCTCTGGAGCGGGTGCAAGCAGCGGACGGTAGTTCTCATTTGCCAGGCTTATGCTGGTTGCAGAATTGGTGCTAGGGAGGTGATGCTGTGATGCCCGAGTCCCGATGGCTTTTTTCAGCTAGTCAAAACGAGAGGGGTTTTTTTGTGAGGGCTTGGAAGTAAAGCTGGGGAGCAGACCTCTGGGTTTATAAGCAGTTACTGTGGGGTGAATGCTGTGCACTTCTAAAAGCAAGTGTTGGGAGCGTGGAAGAAGATGCAAAGACTGCTGGCACATGGAACTCTACTACCTGGTTTTTACAGAATCATATGTAGAATCAGAGTGGTGTTTCTGTAAAGAAATATTTGTAGATGCCTCATTTCTGTTGGGGAGGCAATGTGTTACCTACTGGTGTGATTCCAACAGCTGCTGTTGTTGAGTAGTAATCAGCTGCTGTAATTCTTATTTCTTTCTTTAGTTGCATGAAATTGCTAAACCAATTCCAAATGCTGGGGCTTTTTTTGCCCTCTGAATACCTGAAGCTTGCAGCTCACTGAGCCAGACAAAAATATCTGTGTAGGTGCTACCGAGTTAGGAGCGTAACAGCCACCGCAAAATGGGTTGGTGAGTGGACAGCAGCCAGCGCAGGAAAACAGATCCTCCAAAGAGCTTTACAGGGAAAACATCTGTGTAGTGAATCTTGGACGCTGGGCAGCTGAGTGATATCCAGAGCCAAAAGTTGTTACTGTGTCTTCTGGTTTATTGTCATTGTATGACATACAGAGCAAATACAGGCATACAGAGAGATTTGTTTGGTATCTAAGCAAGTACGCCGAGATCTCTAAAGATTTTTTGGTACATTGGGAGGAAAGTATAAAAAAATGAATTGTGCTGTTGATAAATAACTTCTGTCAAGTTAACAGCTTTTTTTAATGCTGCTTGTTCGTTGCTGAATGAGATTTTCAGTGTGCTTTGATTTTTAGTAACAAATAAAAGTTATAAAAGGGAAACAAGTTTGGTCAGGTTTGATCCCAAGTTTTATCTCAGTAAACTGTGCCGTGCTTACGAAAAGTGACACTGTGCACAGATACTGATGGTTGCCCTTGTTCTTTTTATAATGGGAGTGAAAGAAAACTTGCAGGAATGTTTTCAGATTTAGCTACTCTATTACCTACATATGAAAACAACTGGAAAGTATGAGGCAAAAAAGCTTGCACACTCAGGGGTTTGTTATTTAGATGCCAGTGCAGAAAGTTTGATCACAATTTTTGGCTTTTCAGAGTCTTGACATCTGCCAAAAAAGGAGTGTTAGTTTGAGTAAACACTGAATTAAAACAATTAACAGATAAACTTATTTTTTTTTTAGTTTCTAAGAAGAGCAGTGTTTGCTGTGATCTCAGTAGTGCTAGTGCTGCATCATCTAACAGTACTGAAGTCTAAAATTGCTACTCATTTCAATTTATGTTTCCTTTTTCAGTTATGTCCAAATGTATCTTAAATTTTCTTTCATCTATTTTAGGAAGTCCAAAAGCATTCTGTGCACACGCTTGTGTTCAGATCTTTGAAGAGAACCCATGATATGTTTGTAGCTGATAATGCCAAGCCTATCCCATTAGATGATGAAAGGTAAGTACTGCAATCAGTGAATTGCTAATATACCTCCAAGTTTAAAATTATATTAGTGATCACAGAATCACAGAATCGCTCGGT
>NW_010183017.1:0-1030 GCF_000695765.1 Mesitornis unicolor
GGTCCCAACTACTATGGGGGGGTCCCGGCCACTGTGGGGGTGTCTTGGCTACCAGGAGGGGGTCCTGGCCACCATGGGGTGGTCCTGACGGCCCTGGGGGGGGTCTCAATTGCCCTGGGGGGGTCCTGACCACAGGTCTTGGTGTCCTGCTCTGGGACGCAGATCTGCAGCAGCTGTGGGGTGGGGAATGCCACATTTTGGGGGGTCCTGGGCACCATGGGGAAAACTTGACCACCTTAGGGGGGTCCCAACCACCATGGCGGGGTCTCGACCACCATGGGGGGTCCCGGCTGCTGTGGGGGTTCCTCAACCCCCCATCCCCTCACCAGCACCTGCAGTGCATGCAGATCTGCAGCAGCTATGGGGCTGGGGAAAGGCACGTTTTGGGGGGTCCTGGCCACCATGAGGGGGTCCTGACCACCATGGGGGGGTCCTGACCACCAGGAAGGCCGTGGTGTCCTGCTCTGGGGTGCAGATCCACAGCATCTACAGGGCTGGTGAAGGCCTCGTTTTATGGGGTCCTGGCCACCATGGGGGGCTCCTGACCACCATGTGGGGGTCCCAAACACCGTGGTGGGTCCTGACTGCTGAGTGTAGCACGTGCAGATCCACAGCATCTATGGAGCTGGGGGAAGGCTGCATTTTGGGGGGTCCTGGCCACCATGGGGGGGTCCCAACAACAGAAGGCCATGGAGTCCTGCTCTGGGATGCAGAGATGCAGCATCTATGGGGCTGGGGGAAGGCCACATTTTGAGGGGTCCTGGTCACCGTGAGGGGGTCCCTATCACCGTGGGGGTGTCCCAGCCGCCCCGGGGTCCCCGTAACGCACCAGGATGTCGAGGCAGGCGGCCTTGAGCAGCGTGATCTGGTCGGCCATGCGCAGGGCGGTGAAGCCGGGCAGGCGCTTGGCGAACTCCACGATCTTGATGATGCACTTGGTGGCCAACTCGCTGAACTTGTCCCACAGCCCCAGGTCCAGCTGCACCCGGTGCTCCGCGCTCGAGTTCTACAACGGTCAATTTTGGGGAGG
>NW_010183018.1:0-1525 GCF_000695765.1 Mesitornis unicolor
CTTCCAACTCCTGAGATTCTGTGATTCTGGTGGCTTGAGAAGCAGAATAAAAATTCCTATACACGTAGCTGTGTCAAGAAATGTACATGCAGATCAATGCAGTTTTTCAAATCTAATATTTCATTTTCTCATTTCACAAATATTCATACAGGTTATATTTTTTGCAGAAGCTCGATGAAAACCAGACAAGTGTGTAACTAAAGGGGAAGGGATAGTACAATGTTCCTGTGTAATTTGCCAGCAGTTGTCACTTGAGAATTTTCTTCTGTTTCACTTTTTTTCCCTTCAGTTTACATAAATTTAGGCCCCCTTATTAAGTGGCTGAATTTTAGATACTTGGCATCACTGAAAAGTGTGTATGATATATATGAGCATGGCTTTAAAATGCTGCATGTTAGACAGCTTAACTCTACACTAAAATTCCAGGCAGTGCTTGCCGAGTTGTACTCAGTGACATCAAAAATGAGTAGAGCTCTGAGGCTAAACTTGTATACAATAAATAAGATAACACAAAACCAAGAGTTGTTCATTGCTCTAAAGAGATCTGCTTTCTCCCTGTTTAAAGCAGGTGTGACAGTAGGTAGCTTTAACGGTACCTAGAGTTATGGGAGGAAAAAGTCAATGAGAACAGTAGCAAATAAATCTGACAAATGAGTTCAAAATACGCAGCCTGACATTTGAGAAGAGCTGGAAGGTGTGATACATACCCAGAAGAAAATAACTGAATCTCATCCTTTGTAGGGAATTATGGAGGTTCAGGAGTAGATTCTGTGTGCAGCGTTGTTAGAAGTGGTCCTTTTATTTCTGCTCTTCCTTCCTAAATCTTCATATGTGAAGTGACAGCAGAATAATTCCAATTAGGAAAAAAACCCGTGTAATTAACTGTGTCTATGGAATAATTAGGAGGGCAGATTTGTATATTCCCTCAATCCTGGATTAATCATCGCTCTATTACGGCAATGATCTGAACATGTAGTCTGGCGCTGTGCCGTACGCGTACCCCAGAGCCAGAGGTGTGGCTGTAGAGTAACAGCTGTACCTTCAGCTACCTGAGGGCGATCTCCAGGAAGACGCTATAAAATAAACTGTACATATCATCCTTTATGCTAAATCTTTGTCATGGTAACGCAGGCAGCAAATACACGAGTTTGGGCAAAAGCAGCACAGCTGCACAGAGGTGTTTGATCTGGGCGCTGACATCAGTTCAGGTACATTTGAGGTAACAGTGGTTTACACAGCTCACAGTGACATCTCAGTGCATATTTCCTGCTCATTCGGACGTGGCTCCATGAGTAGTTTATTGCCTGTGCTCTTCTGGGCTATTTTAGCTTAGAAAAAAAAAGGTGTTCTGTTGCATACCCTTGTAATAAATAGTTGAGTTTTGCTTTTGCAATAAGGTCTCTCAGCTGAAGCTTTCCTCAACAAGAAAGTTCTGCTTCCTAAGGCTTTTTGGGACTTAAATCGTTGCTCTTCCTGTGAGCAAAGTCCTCTCTGGGCAGGAGGGCTCAGCCAGCCCTGTGTCCCA
>NW_010183019.1:0-957 GCF_000695765.1 Mesitornis unicolor
CCAACATTTGGGTCCTTCCTTGGTCTTGTTGGGTGCTTGGACGCCTGAGTCCTCTCGCAGTGATGAGGTCCTAGGTGGATGCCTGGACCCTTGGGTGCTTCCTTGCCCTTTGTGGTGTGAGAGGTCAGATTTGGGTGCCCAGATGCTCGTGTCCTCTTGAGATTTTGAGGTCGGAGTTGGGTGCTTGGGTTCCTCGGTCCTTCCTTGCTCTTGTTGAGGTGTGAGGTCAGAGTTGGGTGCCCCAACATTTGGGTCCTTCCTTGGTCTTGTTGTGGTGTGAGGTCAGAGTTGGGTGCCCCAACATTTGGGTCCTTCCTTGGTCTTGTTGTGGTGTGAGGTCAGAGTTGGGTGCCCCAACATTTGGGTCCTTCCTTGGTCTTGTTGTGGTGTGAGGTCAGAGTTGGGTGCCCCAACATTTGGGTCCTTCCTTGGTCTTGTTGTGGTGTGAGGTCAGAGTTGGGTGCCCCAACATTTGGGTCCTTCCTTGGTCTTGTTGTGGTGTGAGGTCAGAGTTGGGTGCCCCAACATTTGGGTCCTTCCTTGGTCTTGTTGTGGTGTGAGGTCAGAGTTGGGTGCCCCAACATTTGGGTGCTTCCTTGGCCTTGTTGTGGTGTGAGGTCAGAGTTGGGTGCCCCAACATTTGGGTCCTTCCTTGGTCTTGTTGTGGTGTGAGGTCAGAGTTGGGTGCCCGCACACCCGGGTCCCCTCCTCCACTCCTCTCCCTTTTATCCCCTCCCCCTTCCCCAGCTGCTGGAGCAGGCGCTGGTGATCGAGGAGCAGCTCCGTCGCGCCGCCTACCTGAACATGACGCAGGACCCCAGCCACCCCGCCATGGCCCTCAACACCCGCTTCGCCGAGGTCGAGTGCCTGGCCGAGAGCCACCAGCACTTGTCCAAGGAGTCGCTGGCGGGCAACAAGCCCGCGAACGCCGTCCTGCACAAGGGTAAGAGGCGGGGG
>NW_010183020.1:0-345 GCF_000695765.1 Mesitornis unicolor
CGTTCTGTGATTCTGTGTGATTCTGTGTAATTCCATTTGTGAGTCTTTCCTCGTTTCCCCTCTGTAGCTGCTTTTTGGCTTTTCTAAGTTGACAGTTCCTTTGACATTTGTAAGCAGAGAATCTAGGTCAGGCAGTTTGCAACCCGATATTCAGAACCTCTTCTTGGGTTGAGCCTTGTTCAATAGCTTTTCCCTGCATTGTTAATGCATGTTTCATCTCACAGAATCACAGAATGATAGGAGTTGGAAGTAACTTCAAAAGATCATCTAGTCGACCCCCCCCGCCTTTGCCAGAGTAGGATCCCTAGAGTAGGTCACACAGAAATGCGTCCAGGCAAGGTTTGC
>NW_010183021.1:0-1118 GCF_000695765.1 Mesitornis unicolor
GAAGCTGGAGGTGACCTCCATGAAGCTGCAGGACTCGCCCATCCTCTCCTTCAACCGCTCGCCACCGGCAGCACCCATGGGTCCTCTCAGCAGCAACCTGCCCCTGGAGACGTGGCTCAGCCCACCCGTGCCCAGCAGCACAGCCCTGCAGACCCTGCCTGGCTTCGTGGCCTCACCGCAGAGCCTGCCTGGCAGCTACACACCACCGCCCTTCCTGAACTCTCCGGCTGTCACCCATGCGCTGCAGCCCCTGGGGGCCATGGGGCCACCGCCGCCTTACCAATGCGGGGCCACTTATGTGGACAAGTTCCCCTTGGACGAGGCAGACCCGCGCAACACAAGCATTGCTGCATTGCGGATGAAGGCCAAGGAGCACATCCAGTCCATCGGCAAACCCTGGCAGACAATCTGAACTCCCTCTCTGGCATCTGGGAGACAACCACGGGGAAGGCCAGTCCTGGGATGCCCGAGGGATGCCCTGGTCCTGCTCCAGCCCCCCTGGACAGCCAGGCATGGAAGCGCTGTCCCTTGCACCAGCCTCTCCCCCACGCCTTGATTTGCTTTGTATTTTGTGTTCCTTTTAATTCCTTTTTCCACATGCCCTGCAGAGTTAGGGACCTGATCATAGCTTAGGAAAACCACCTCTTTTGCTCTCCCTCCTTGGCTGGACGCTTTAGTTGCAATAAAGGCTGCAGTAGGGCGAGGAGCTGTGTGAGCTGGCTGAACCGAGCCCTGCGGTGCCTGGGGAGGGTTACACAGCATGACCTGCATGCCGACTGTGCATCGTCTCTGCACCCGAGTGGGATGCTTGGCCGGACCCTCCGCTGCTGGTGATGTGCAGAGGGGTGGGACAGACCTGGCCCTGGGCACTTGTCCCCCCAGCAACTGGCTGTGAGCGCTGGGGCTGGGGGCTGCAGCCCGTGGCAGGGAGCACACCCAGATTGGCAGGGAGAGCCCAGGGCCATGGCACCCCGTGGGGCAGCTGCAGCACTTGCAGGGCAGCCCTGGGCTCGGATGGGCTTTGAACCCCCAGCCGGCCAGGATCGGTGCCGGCCCCTGGCCCTTGCTGCTTCCTTGGAGAAGGGGACTCACAGGTGCCACAGGGCCCTGTGCCCCCC
>NW_010183021.1:1216-4416 GCF_000695765.1 Mesitornis unicolor
TGGGCACGGCGCTGGGCCCTGCTTACTCCCCTGCCCACCCAACGCCCATCACCAAGCTGCCGAAACTAAAACTGCAGCATCTTTATTTTTCATTATCTCTGTTACTGCCCCTAATGGGGCTGAGAAGCTGTAATGAAACACCCCTTCTCCTCCACTGGGCACGGGGTGCTCTACACACTCGGGGGGTTATGGCAATTAACGTTTCTCATTAGGGAAGGGAGAAGGATGCACAAGCGCCCTCATTGTGTCCTGGGGATGATTCAATGCAGACTGGGAGACCTCTCCTTTCACCATTTCCCACTCGTTGTGGCCAGACAAAGGCTGGCGTCTAATTATATTTTCACAATCTGCGCGTATCTTTTAAGAGTCCTGTCAGAAACAAGTATGTCAGCTTTGTTCAGCTTCACTTCAGAGAGCTTTTTAACCTTAGGCAGCAGTTTCTAAACATCCCTCCACAGCAGCCCCCATCTATTGTCTGGGGAGCTGCTTTTACGGATAATAACAGGAATCCCTCTATTTTGAAACGCCTTTCCCTGCAGATCCAACCTGCCTCTGGATGGGCACCCGCTGTGCCCGGGCCCCAGCCCCCTTCCCTGACCTGTGCTGGTCTGGGGGTGCGGGGAGGCCTTGCCAGTGGTCACTGCTGGATCCAGGGTGCAGCCTGGGCCGTGCGTGTGTCCGTGAGGGTGCTCAGCCGCCCCAGCTCACCGCTCTCGGCTTCCTGGCGAGGAAAGCGCCTGTGCTGTCAGGAAAAGAGAGCGCTGCCGCCATCAGGACCAGGGGATGTTTTGCTGCCTCCCAGTAAGGAGACCGGGGCAGGCTTCTGCGGGGAGGACAGGACAAAATCTGCGTTGCTGCAGCTGTTATGTCTTGCTCTGGCGGCCCTTTTGCAGTGAGCTGTGCCTGTGTCCCCGAGGGTGCTGGTGGCCAGGGCAGACCTGGGTGGTGCAAGGGGAGGGCGTCTTGGTGTTTTGGTGTCTCAGGGTGCTTGGAGGTGCCTGTGCATCTGTGCCATCTCGGTGCAGGCACACACAAGGCTCTGTGCTGTCCCTGCCCAGGACTCCCAGTCCCACCGACCATCACCGGGCTGCGCTCTGATGCTGAAAACTCTCCTGCACATCAGAGTGTCTGAATGCTGCCCAAAAGCTCTTACTGTGCTCGCTGCTTGTGGCTAGCAAGGAACTCCCCGCGGTTTCAGTGGTTTTCTCCCACATTTTGACACTTCTACCCCATCCCTGTTGCCCCCAGTTCCTCTGCATCCTGTAAGGGCATGGGAAGGACCCCCCGACTTCCTGACCAGCAGCGACCCGCGCTGACGCTTGGTTAGGTGAGATAATAAGAGACTAACGAGATAAAAACACCACGGCGGGGCAGCAGAAACGGCAGCTGGAGACACCCCATCACTTTTATCGAGCTCCTGATCCAACACCTGTGAGGCAAAAATGAAAGATTATGTCAGGCTGTGGTGATTGTTCTTTTATTGACACGGTAACCAGGTCTTTCGTTAAACGCTGCACATGCGAATCCTGGAATGGATAAACCGTGCAGTCACGTCCTTCGAGGAAAGCTATGCATTTATAGCTGAAAATAAGTATTTTAACCTGCTAAACATGAGTGCGCACAGACAGGTGAATATTTTTCAAACAAATAAAGGCACAGGGGCACATGCAAACTCAGCTCTCTCCTGTGCCCTGTCTAGCTTTCTGTGTTCCTACACTTTCTTTCAAATTGTCCCATTCCATTTTAAATGCTCATTTGTTCATTTTGTCGTAAATATCTTCTCCTTCTTAATTGGGTGCTGAGTCTAATAATCCTGCCTCGGCTTGTTAACTGTACAATAGCAGTCAGAGTTAATGACCCATTAGTGATTAATTCCTTAAACAGCATCTAATTGCTCACTGTAAAACCTTTTCTTAAAACTGGATTAAATCATCTAGATCCTTAACCACTTCTTTACTCTAACTTTGCTAAGGCTATTAGCCTGGCCTTTTCCGAGTGGTCTATTTCTTCTTTTTCTTAAACTGTATTAGCAAGTCAGTATTTTTAGTGCCTATATTTGACTTCTTTGCAACATCTGAAGATCAAAGGAAGAATAATACTGACAACAGGCTGACAGTTAAAATATTAATGGATTTACCCCTTTGCAAGGAGTGAGCATTGCTACACTGACCCTGGCTCCCCCTTGGGGAGGGGGGCGCTTGCGGGGCAGGGTTTGCCAGGTAAATCCCACATGACCAACCAGAGCTTCCGATTTTTAAACTGGGGAGAGGATGGGTGAATATACATGTATTTATATTATGGAAACCATTGAATTGTCCACTTTGCATTTGCTTCAAAGTTCTGGAAAAGTAAAATCAAATCACCATCTCTGCATCTGCAAATGAGGTCAGTCCCGGGTGGTTCCTCGTTAAGATGTGAAGTGCAGAGAGGTGCATTTCAGCTGCAGTGGTTTTGGGCTGGACTCGGGTTCTCTCTTCGATGCAGCCGGCACCCTCCTGTGTCTCTGAAGCCATGGGCTGTAACCCTGGGACTTTACCAATTTCTGTCAGTAGTTTGACAACCTCAGAGCACCCATTTACAAAATCCCCTCATAAGAGGAAATGGCGGAATAAAACAGAGAGCAGCACAAAAAGCTGGTTAGAGCTGGTCACTCTGGTAACATTACCAGTCGTTCTGGCATAATGAATAACGTGTCTCCTCTCTCTGAGCATCTCTGTGTTCTGCCAATGCATGATGTGAAAATGGGCTGACATTTGGCAGTCACCCCTCTGTCATATGACATTTCTGCCCCACTAAGAACTGTGAAACCAGCTCTGAAATGTTGGGTTCTGTGTAGAAACGCCGTTAAACTCAGTTAGGCTCGTTCAGGAGAGAGTTTACACAGAGGCAGCAGAATTTTGGGCTCGTATGGCAGGCAAATCTGCAGTTGTCCATGGCGAACCAGTCATAAACACGCCACTCCCCCATTCCTTACCCACAGCATCCTAAAAAACGCCATTCTAGTTTATTTGCTGCTGTGTCTGTGGGACACGGGAGTCCCATTTTACACGCAGAGAAACCGAGGCACAGAGAAGCACGGCTCGCCCACGCTCAGACGAGTTACCCCACCTGAGACCCCGACACGTAGCGTGAGCCACCCAGCCGCGCCCGGCGCGCAGCACACGCTGTGCAGAGCCCCCTGCTCCAGCTCCGCAGCGGGA
>NW_010183022.1:0-2156 GCF_000695765.1 Mesitornis unicolor
ATATATATGATGATTCATTACATGTAATTTTAATCGGATAACGGCAATGCTCAAGGACTAAAAAAGGCCATGAAGGGAGCCCGAAGCCTGGCTCGAAGGATCAGGGATGTCCTCTTGCACAGCTGAGTTGTGACTGAAGAGGTTCTGATAGCTGGGACTATTAAAACATCTCATTTCTGACTGCGGATTGCTCCATAATTTGAAGTGCAGGAGTTTTACCCATGTCGTAAGGCTGGATTGGAAGATGTAAAGCTGAAAGAGAGAAAGAAAAGAGTGTTTTAAAACATTAAATCACGCCACGTTCAAGAACAGAATTGCTTTCATTAGACTTTGATATAAAAAACCAACACGTTCTTTAAGAGTATGTTATTGTTTCGGTCCTTTTAAAGAATCCTCTTGGTGGTCCACACATCACATGGATAGATGAGCATTAAAACCAGGAATTAACAGGCGACAAAATAAAAGCAATAATAATAATAACAACAACAACAACGATGATGATAATAACAATAACAACAATAATATAACAGAATCACAGAATCGCTCAGTTGGAAAAGCCCTCTGAGATCATCACGTCCAACCGCTCCTGTCTACCCCCTAAACCATATCCTTAAGTACCTCGTCTACCCGCTCTTTAAACACATCCAGGGATGGGGACTCCACCACCTCCCTGGGCAGCCTGTGCCAGCTTCTGACGACCCTCTCAGGAAAGAACTTCCTCCTTAGCTCTAACCTGAACCTCCCTTGGCACAGCTTGGTGCCGTTTCCCCTTGTTCTATCCCCATCACCTGGGAGAAGAGCCCAGCACCCACCTCTCTACAACCTCCCTTGAGGTAGTTGGAGGTGGTGATGAGGTCAACAATAACAATAACAACAATAATAAATAATAATAGTAGTAGTAATGGTAGCAGTAATAATAGTAGCAGTAGTGGTAGCAGTCATAATAGTAGCAGTAGTAGTAGCAATAAGAGTAGCAATAATAGTAGTAGCAATAGTAGTAGTAGTGGCAGCAATAATAGTAATAACAATAGTAATAATAGTAGTGGTAATAATAGTAATAATAGTGGTAATAATAGTAGTAACAGTAGCAGTAACAGTAGTAATAACAGTGGTAGTAGCGGCGGTAGTAGCAGCAATAATAATAACAACAACAACAACAACAACAATAATAATGCTGCAAACCCCTCACAATCTGTCTCAGGACTGGAAGATTTTCTTTGGAGTGTTATTTGTAATAAATTAAATTAATCCGTTAAGATGAATAACGCAAGCTTGGATGACTTCATTTCCAACTATGCAGACCGTGTTTTGAAATTCATTTACGTACATACAATATATGTAACAAAAGCAAGTTTCCAGAGAAATGCATTACTGTGAAGGAAGATTTTTTACACGTAAAATGGGTAGAAACCATCGTATTCATTAAAACAACTGTTTGTTGTAGCTAGGAGTAAAAGAAAAGATAAAAACGTGGGAGCCCTTAGAACAGTTCAGTGTGGGCCAGTAATCAGCATTTTAAGATTAATTAATGACTTAAGGTGCCACAAAATCATTTACTCCAGAAATAATTAACTGCCTGTATTTAGTTCTTTACATTTGTGTATACAACACAAGAAAAACACATCAACGGGACTCAAATCTTCACAAAAAAACCCCCAAACTATTAAAAAATTACATTAAACTATTCCAAGTTATATCCTAACCTCAAACTCGCCTAAGTGGAGTGAAACCACTGCTGATGCATCTTTTTACGGATTTAAAGCATGCCCGTCATCTGCATTTCCTCCCACTTCTTAATGGCCTCGTTCGCCAATCTTCTATGAAAGGTGTAAATTTCAATTCACGTTACAACCGTGTCTCAGCTGCACTGATGCAATGATCCATTGGAGTCATTCGCCTGATTCCCCAATGGTCCTGGTATTAACAATAATCCTACCAATACTGCAGCAGAGTAATAGCAACCACATAACAAACTACTGAGAAATCGGTACAGTAGTAAATAGAAAATCCACTGGAGTCCTTCCACTCTTTAATTAGACATTACAATGCTATTTTGTTTCTAGTCAGTCAGTTTTTCTGCAGCTGTGGGTGGACACAGACGACAGGTTAAAATTAAAATTTAAAAAAAATTAAAAAATTTTAGCAATATTAAAATT
>NW_010183023.1:0-6592 GCF_000695765.1 Mesitornis unicolor
GGGGTCTGCCCTGTCCCTCTGGTTTTGGGTGAGGTTTCTGGAGATCGTCGGTTGAACTTTTTGGACTGTGACACCTGCCAGCTGGTTCTGAAAGCCCAGTAGTGCAAATGGGGAGGTGTGATGGATGCCCCCTCTCTGACTGGGTGAGCAGGGCTTTGGTTCAGGCCTCGGCTGAACACAGGCCTGGCTGATACCAGCCTTGCTATGCAAACCATGAGAAACTGTGTGGGGTTGCATCTTCTCAAGGACCAGGGAGTCTAGGACACATCTTATCAGGAGATAACAGCACCAGCCTAAGCTATGGCTAGACAAAATGAAAACTACCCCAGCTGCACACAAACATACACCAAGGCGGGGTTTGCCTACCCCGAGCACTATAAATGCTGGTAGCCTTCCTGAGCCCATTGAGATCTCCTGTATGGCCACGAGCTGTACCCCAGAGACCTTCCCTATGAGCAGAGGCACTTCTCAAGGTTCCTCCTCGAGACTGAGAGACTCTTTACCCGGCTTCTGATTTCCACAGTGAGGTAAGCAGCATTTCTCATTTGACCTAAAGTATATTGTATGCTAGTGTCACTTTTATGTGTTAAGCTATAGCTTAATTTTTAGAAGTGTAGAAAGTAGTACAGTGTTTGACTGCTGTCCTCATTTAAATTATTTAAATAATTGTCAAATTGTTATTTAATTACCATTTAATTATCATGTAATTGCTATTTGATTACAATTTCATTTTCATTCAGTCATTCATTAATTATAGTTTTATAATAGTTTAATCATGAATAAAACTATTTTATTCAACCCCACCATGAAGACTTTTCTTAATAATTCTCCTGCAACATGAGACTGGTCCTGCTGGCTGCAGCACCTTTGGGTTTCAGTGGAATGGCAGGACCTTGCATGCTCTCCACAGCAGAAAATCTAGGGCCTTTTCACTCTCTTCCCTGCAGCTCTTGTGTTCTGAGTGGAGCCTGGCTCCTGTGGCTGGGTCCCAATTGTCAAGTGGGGAAACTGGTGTGGTGGGTCCACCAGTGCTGGTATAGCATCCTTGCTGGGACATTACTTGTGGGCTCCTCATCACTGCAGGGCTCTGGCAGCTGCTGCTGTTGCACAGGGAGACTTCATCCGTAGGGGCTGAGGGACATTTTGAAGAAGTTCTGGTGTCTGACTCCGTGCCTGTGCTCACTTTAGGTCTCCTGCTCAGATGTCATGCTCAGATAACTCGTTCAGACTGTTTGCTGGGGAGCTGCTTGACTTCCTTGTGAGTGATGATGGTCCCTGCTTTGAAATCCCGATGGAGGGGAAATATCCGTTGGGAGTCTTGGACATAGCTGAGTTTGAGGTGTGTTCTTTGGGAGGAGTTGCTGTTGGGTTGTGGGGAAGTCTGGCTCTCTGCCTATTAAAAGCTTTTGTTCCACAGCGCGTGAACAAGGAGGTGGATGACTTCATCAACTACATACTGAGCCCCTTTGAAGAACAACTAGGCGCTCTGCAGGCTTATTTGTCCACTGACAGTGACATTTTTGATGATCAGCATCTCTCCCATAGCCCCAGCAACAATGTTATCAGCAGCCCTCATTGCTCCTACATTGTGCAGACTGATCACAACTACTCGCTCCATCAGGACTGGGCTGTACTTGAAAGCATGAAGTCTGAGATAGCAGAAGGAGGTATTTCTATGAACTTTGGTAAGTGTTGTGCATGGGGTTCTTCTGTCCTGGCTGCAGGGAGAACATCAGTCCCACACTGGAGTTCTGGGGTGGGTGCCAGGCAGTGATGGAGAAAGCTGAGTTTTGTGACTTTCTGCTGCCATAAAATTGTGGTTTCATGCTACTCAAAACTGGCTGGGCAGGTGCTGCCTTGCTGAGGCCTGGAACTGGACTCTCCTTTCCTTCTTCAGGGATATGGATGGGTTTGGAAAGCACAAGCGAAGCGCTGGAACAGAGCTTCAGTTTCCCCATTGCTGTTGCTGTGGATGCCAGACCCCAGCTTGTGCCTGTACAAGGAGACGCCGTACAGGTACTGACTGCCATGCCCCAGCCTTTGCTTCTGCTCGCATCTCCCCTTCTCTCCTGGCTTGGCTCCTGTGAGGGATATTTAAGAGGAAAGCATGACGCTGCTCTGGGGGAGCTGATCCTGGTTCTGTAGGCTTTCTGCACACCCTCTCTGCCCTGGGGTCGACTCCCTTTACTTTGCTTTCTCAGTGGATGTATTTTTACTGTTTTCTAGTCTGACTTCTCAGAGCTGGTTCTTACAGAGGAAGAGAGGCAGCTCCTGGGGAAAGGTTTTTCATTACCAACCCAACTGCCACTGACCAAAGTGAGTCCTTGCTCACTCCCAGGCAGACTTGGCCTGCTCAAAGCCTTCAGCCAGAGTAGGCATTGAAGATACAAAGTGCAACGAGACCTGACTGCTGTCAGTCTCCCCACTCGTGACTGCTGGCAGGGAGACAGTTATACCACGAGTGCCTCCAGCATCTTTCCTCCCTTGCTTGCCTAGTGGCTTGTGAGCTGCATGCTTTTCATCTCCCTTAGGCATGCCTCACTTTTCCCACACGGGGGAAACTGCTGGCTGCATCAGCATGCCTGAGTTCACCTTGCAGCTCCTGTGGTTCATTCAACGGTGTGGGAGGGACTGGGGACAGAAGCACACAGGCTGAGTGCTGAGATGAGCACACAGCATTTTCGTGGGCAGGGCTGCCAGCACCCTGGAGTGAATGCTAATAAGAAATGACCCTTGCAGGCTGAAGAGCTGGTTCTGAGGAAACAACATCGTAAGAATCAGAACAAGGAGTCAGCCAAAAGGGAATGTTTCAGGAAGAAGATGCGCATGAGTGACGAGGAGGACAGGTACGGGCACGCAGCTGTGTTACTTGACAGTGAGGGGACAGACAGGTTCTTTTGGGGATCCTTTGCAGAAAGACGACAGCACTAAATCATAGTTTCAATTAAAGTTTAATATTCTTAACATACTATGATTAGTGCAGCACAAATTAGAATAGCAAAGGATTTCTTCAAACAGATTCAGTGTAGTACAACCTATGAGTAGTGTAATACAGAATTTATAATACAACTTAACTTACAATTACTAATCACATTGATCCTAATACAACTTAACTTATAGTTTCTAATCATCTCGATCCTAATACAACTTACAATTTCTAACCACCTGGACCCTCTTCAGGCCAGGTCTTATCCTAATATATTGCTTGCTCTATCAATATAGTGATTATAGTCTAGAGTGGAAAATTATATAAAGGAATAAGAGTCACTCCCTTAATCCTGGCAGGAAGCAGATGGTGGTGAAGGTGTCCCTGGCCAGGGTGGGTTCTGGATCTCACTTTCCAGCAGCATCTCTGGTCCAAGTTTCCCATTAGGACTTGTCACTGTGTGATTTTATGGACAGAGCTCTGTGTGCAGTTACACTTCCCTACTCTGTGCCAGCGTTGTCGACACCACCAGGCTGACCAGGTGCCTGGGACCTCCAAGGCAGGTATGGAAATGAGTAGCTAGCCTGGTGCCCAGGAACCTTGAGGCAGGTAGGGAAGGGAAAAAGAGATCTGTTTGGTTGGTTTATTTGGGGCAGAGGATCTTCAAGGCCTGATGAAGAGGGAAGGGAAGGAACGAGTGACCCTCTCAGTTACAAAGGATGGCTACTTTCTTCATAAAATGGCATTAATTGTGCTAACCACATTGCCAGGAGTGGGGAGCAGGGGGAATTGGTCACAAGTGGCTGTGCTGTGCCTCTGCTGGGGTCTTGCCACCCTGGGCAGAAAGTGAGGCTTACCTTGTGAGACAGCAGCTCTCCTCAGGGGACTCAGAAGCTTTGGGCATAGCCTGCTTTACTCTCTTAGGCTTGGAGATGTGTCAGAGCTTGCTGTGTTTGAGCCAGGTGCTGGCTTGCCAGGTCCAGCGTGTCCTCCACATCAGGCTAATTTGCAATACAGCCTGACATCACGGATCTGCAGGGCAACTGGTGTGCTGCTAGGAACAAGCATCCTTAGGGATTGGATTAGTCTGGTGCTTCTCTGTGGCATTGGACAGGGTTTATCCCTCCCCAAACCTGATGTGAGATGTCACTCTCTGGACTTTGCTCCAGCTGGTGCCAGGTAGATGCCAGGAACAATTTTATATGCACAGAGGTGGTGGCTGATGAGACTCTGGTGAAGTCTCTGCTGTTGACTAACAAAACCTCTCTGTTCTTTCCCCATGCTGTCCACCTTTACTGGAAGGCTGGCAGCCTGCATGGCTCACAACCATGAGCTGCAGAATACAGTGCAGCTGCTACAGAAGGAGAATGAGTGAGTTCTTGTTGAATGTACAGGAGACGTGGTGGGGAAGGCTCCTCCTCTTCTTGGGATTGTGGTCTGTCCCTGGCTGCAAAGGAGGAGGAGGGGAGTGTGCAGCTCTTGGTTCAGCTGCTGCATTAACCTGTGTTGTCTGCTCTCCTGCAGGTCGCTGTTCATGCAGTTGAAGGGACTGCAGGCCTTCATGGAACAGTTCACCACAGTGAAAAACAACACTGAGGCGAGTGGCTTCAGCTTCGATGTCTATATAGGTATGTGTTCTGTACTTACAGGTTTGGGAGAGGGGCATCTATTGCAGCTAGCGATACTATCCACATCCTTTGCTGAGGTCTTTGCTGTTCTTTCTGTTTGCAGATTCTACCGTGGCGCATTGTTCTTGCCCCTACCTTGCACTCATCTGGAAGCGGGAAGCCACAGCTGAAGCCATAGCTGAAGCCCAGAGGTGAGTGCTGCGGCACTGAGGCAGGCTCTAGGTGAAGCACTGCCCTCCAGAGCACAGTGCCGTCCTCAGAGACAGCCTAAACTCTGGGGCATCTCCAACCCAGCAGCCCCTTGCCTGGGGTCACCGCTAGGTTTGGCTTTGCTGTCTCACCTCAGCTCTGGACTCCTCCTCAGCCCTGTTGCGGAGGCTTGCCCTGGGGCAGGGCCCCGAGTGTGGTACCAGAACTGGAGGGATCCAGTTCCTCTTGGAGCACAGACTGTGCTTGTGCCTGGCAGTGATGCAGGGTCCCCTCCCCGCCTCTCCTGTGACGAGGCAGTCCCGGTTGAACAGTTTGTTCCCTTCCTGTTGGCTTTGTGGTGACCTGTGCTCGGAGCCGGTTGGTGAGAGGCTGGGAATGACAGGGCTGGCTTTTCCTCTCTTGCAGTGCTGGCATGGCAGATGCATAAGCTCCCGATGAAGGCAGCACCCAGTGCGAAGAAGAAAGCTGCACTGGAGGGGTTCAGCCCACAGCCTGAGAACCACGTGCTGTCCGGCAGCTGCAGTCAATAATGGGGAGGTGCAGAGGCCACACAACCCCAATCCCAGATCTTTTTTCAACACCAACTCATCCTCCAATCCTCTGGTGTCAGCAGGCTCTGAGCTGGGCCCTCCTCAGCCTCAGGGGCAGTGGTGCTGGTGTTAAGTAGAGAGCAGGAGGAGGTGGAGGGCACAACCAGTGTTGTCAGCCAGCGGGACTGCGCTGATGAGATGTGACCACTGCCTTTTCTGCTCCTTGAGGTGATGCCAGGCACCTTGCCCAGCAGGGAGAGACAGAGCTGAATTAACAGATAATCTGTTATCAAACATCAAATCTGTTATCTATCTATCAAAGCAGATGCTTCCGAATGCTCTACCGACTGCTGGCAGCTCAGAGGGTTTACCAAGGAGGAATCTTTTTAGTGCTGACCTGTTCTGACACTCTACTCTCTATATGTATAGTAGAACTCTATATATCTATCTATAGTAGGACTCTATCTGAGAACGGGCAGGAAACTCTGAGAACTTTGCTTTGGCAGCCTGAGGTGTGTCCCATGGGTCGCAGGGGTGAACTGCGGCATGGAGGGTGAAGGTGGTCCGGCCTGAGGTGCCTGTAATTGGCCAGGCTGGATGCAGTTGGTGATGGGGGCTGCTGCCCTCCTTCTTCCCTTCTTCTTACCATATCTGATATCTGTCCCTTGACACTTCCCCATAATCCTGTAGTGTTGACTAATTTCTAGGTGTGAGATAGCAAGATGTTCTTCAGTTCCCTGGCAGGGAGTTGTCCTGCCTTTGCGATAGACCCTGTGTCTCGCCTGTTCCTGCAAGTTTTGAACCATGGGTACAGCTCCTGGCCTGGGCAGAGAAGGTATGTGGAGTCCTTCCCAAGCCACGTGTGCTGTTTCCCTTCCATAGCAGCTCAGCCTTTCACCTCTTACAGCCCCGACAGCGGGGCTTCTTAGCCTTGGTGAGAAGGCAAGCCTCAAACCAAACTGCTGAGGGGGCATGTAGCAGCATAGCTGTTTGCTCTTCTGAAATCTTCTGTGGCCACAGGACGGTTTCATGGCTGTGTCCTTGTGTGCCTGAGCTCTGCTGTGCTGGCTGGTGGTGCAGTTGGTTGGCTGTGGTTTCTCCCAAGGCTGAGCAGAAGCACTTGGATCTAGTTTGTGGTGCCTTTCCTGAAGTGCAACTTAGTAGTTTTTAAGCACCTCTCCTGGTTCTACTTTAGCACGTTTAATAGAATTAAAAAAGAGTTTGGATTAGGATAGACATTTAAAGGTCATTCTTCAACTGTAGAACAATAAAAACTAATAGTTCCTCTATTAATAACA
>NW_010183024.1:0-4706 GCF_000695765.1 Mesitornis unicolor
CTGCTAATTCTTGTCCCAGGAACCTTTTCCCGTTTTGATATAGACATGCCCCATCTTTACTTACCACAGCTGGTGAATTGTAAACTGATCCATGATTAAAAAACAGTCTCTGAGCCAGGCATTGATCTGTTGGCTCTTTCTGTTTAATGCCTCAGATCTCCCTGCAACTGGTGGGATAGAGGAGAACACTACTTGTGCTCCAGATCCCTTAACCAGTTGTCCCAAGCCCTTGAAATCCCTTTTCATTACTCTCAAACTACTTGTTGCAATTTCTTCACTGCCCACCTGAAAGACCACCAGTGGGTAGTAGTCAGAGGGTTTAACTAGGATAGGGAGTTTTTTCTGTATGTCCTTGAAGAATTTAACTCTAAATCACTACCTTTCACAGGTTGAGGCCAAAATCGCATGAATTTTCTTTCCCTGTGCCATGATCAAGTTCCTTTGGAGCAGCTGACTCAAACACCCAAGGCTGTCATGAGCCAACAGGTTTCTGTGCCGTGAGGCTCAGTCCCAGGGCTCCAGAGGGGCTGCTGAGGAGCTGGTGGAGGTGTTGCCTTCACACAGCAACAGCTTTGCCCCAGCATCACCCAAGCAGTTGTGGCTGCGGGTTTCCAGCAGCTACAGTCACCCCAGCTTTGCCCCCAGCTGCAGAGAACAGCTGCAGAAGCTGCAGAGAATGAGGTAAACAAGGCCAAGGAACACAACTAGTTTGAGAAGCTGCTTCAAAAAGGGACTTTTCCTGATCTTGAGAAACACGATTTGCTGAACTTGACAAAGGTGCACACTGGCTGGAGGAAAGAAATGTCAGTTGGAAGCAAAAGGTTGTGTTCCAGATGCAAGATGACAAACCATCACTGCAGAAGGTCAGGATGACACAGACCACCTTCCAGGAAATCTGCAGGAAGCACAACACCAAGCTGCAAAGGCAATGCTGAAGAGGCAGTACAGTAATAGAAAAACTCTCTTATCTTTTCAAAATCACAAAGACAGCACCATCCTGCCTTCTGCTAACCAGGCCAGCTCAGGTAGGTTGCCTGTGAGGCCAGCAGGATAAAAGCACACCAAGGGAGACCTCTCCTTTGCACACAGAGGCCTGTTTGCTGCTGTAGTGGATATGCTAACGTTATTGCCCATTGTTATGGAAATGTGTACTATGATCCTTGGGAATTCCCGTCACAGCTTTTTGAGGAGGTCAGCTTTTCTTTCTAGGATTCTGTATCTGGATACCTCAGGGCTTTTTCACTCTGCCTAATTTTGCACAACTAATTTAGTCACCAACATGACAAATCTATCACCCCAGAACATCTTTGCCATTAACAGTTTTTCTAGAACAGTTTAGAGCACAAGTTTACTTTGGGGTACCTTTGAATCCCTCTGAGGTACTTCCTCACTCTAGATGTAGCCTCATAAATTAGTGATTTGAATCAATGCCTACATTTATGTGATGTAAATAAGTTCCTCTAGGCCCACTTCAAACCCATTTCATAGATTTAACTGCAGTTACTCCGTATTTACATCACTGTTTGTAAGATCAGAATTTGACGTAAATCTCTACTCTGGCACCTTTCAGTCTTCATCAGGAGGCTGCTGGTGGATTTGGGTTTTGTTTAATGTCGGTACACTCATTTGCTAGTTTTCAGTTTGAATGGATGTAAGCGTTGGCTTCTCTATTAGTGGGGGCAGCCTCGACAGACTCTGCACTTTGCTTTCACTTCCCACCCCCATGCCTCAGTGCAGCACCAAGCCAATTATATGAATTCATGAATTCACTGATCCTGAAATCCCCTTGGTGGTGTAAATACAGTTAAAACACAATTATGTGGTGGTTCATAGCTACATTTATACAATCTGATTAGTTCTCCCAGGTAATATTCAGGAGAAACAAACACACTAGGGGAAAGAGGGAAATATAAGCACAGCTGAAGTGAGACGTGGCTTGATGTACACACAGAGTGCCACATGCACCTCTGCTTGAGGCTCACCCAAGCAAACGGACTTAAAGACACACTTACCCCATGGTGATTACATCCTATGAAAGGCCTAGGCCACATTGCAGATGGGGAAAGCTTGGCTCTGCACAAGGTGAAGCTAGAAGCCCCAAAGGGACTTACTCTGTCAGTGATGTCCTTCTGCCAGACAGCTGGCCTGTGTGCAAGCAAAATTGTTTTGCGTCTGGTCATGCACCATCAGGAGACAAGCATGCAGCTCTGCCAGCTGTGAGTGGGTGCCTGGAGGCCCAGGGTCCTCGGCAGGGTGCCTACCCCAAAAGTGGCACATGTTGAGGCTCTGAGTTCAACCAGCAACCACCAAATCATGGCTTGAATCCTCAGCTTTTAAAGATGAGTACTGCCATGCTGCTTGTGCCCATTTGACTCTCTCAGCTGTCGGAGAGCCATTCACACCTTTGTAGGATCTAGGTAGGTGAGTGCCCCCAGATTTTCTGTAGCTCCATATTGGCATCTCCCTAGGCATTATTCTTAACACATGCAGGAGTTCAGATGTTTTGCACTCATTCTACGCTCCTGCCCATGACCTATTTATGCAAAATCTCCCTAAAATGAATGGATGCAGAGAGAAATGGCCTGCCTGGAGCAGGTTAAAACAGTGAGAAGCAAATGATAACTGGAGATGAATGTCCAGCTAACCCCAAAAACATATGCCTGGCTACCCCCACTCATCCTCCATGAGAATAAACACTACAAGTGCCAACTGATATGCATTTAGTGCCAAACATTAATCACAGAAATACTCAGAAGTTGTTAATAATGACAACTATTTAAAATAAATACATTTTGAAAGATTTTGAACACAGACTGAGGTGAATTCTGTGAATTTATTAGAATGTGGATCAGTGTTCATCTTAATGGAGCTCACTTAAACTAGAAAAACTGGATTACTCCAAATTTCTTTAAAGAATCTGTTGGTTAAATGCAGATGTCATAACTTACAGGGGGTTTTCACAATAAGTTGTGAGTTGGTCATGGAAAAAACATCCAATAAAACTGCCTTTCTTAAAATAATTATCAGTTTGTAATGCAGTGTATGAGTAATCAGTGAGTTTTACAGTAAACTCAAAAACCCATAGTAGCGTAGGAAGTCTGTTCCTTTGTGGACAGTGCCATTATTATCACACTGCAAATCATTACACTGCAGACGCTTGCAAAAATCAACAAGAAATTATGCATAAGACACTCAATGAAATCTGGGAGACTTGGAATTGCCTCCTGGTTCAACCACAGGCTTTCTGTGTGACCTAAAAAACATTATTGATTTCTTGTTGCCACAGTTTTCCCCCTGTAAAATGGAGACAATATTTCCTTTCTTTCCAACTTCTGTTTTGCCTTTCTTTTCTATTTAGATTGGAAACTTCTTGAAACTGGGAATATCTCTAACTGTATTTTCATCACAATGAGCAAGGGAGCTCTAGCAACTACAGTAGAAATAGCAAAATGAAGAAACAAACACGAATAGAGTGAAAAAACCAAGATGATTGGGAACAAAGAATGAAAAAGTGTCCTGAGTTTAAAAGAAAAACAAACAGTAGAGAGGCAAGGGATGTAAAAGGGAAGCATGAGCTAGACAAATTGAAGAGGCAAAAGACAGAAAGCAGACAAAAGTTGAAAAATCAACAGGGCAAAACCCCAGAATCAGAAAAATAGAGTGAGGAGGAAGAAACAGGAGAAGCAAGACAGAAGACTCAAGGCACGGAAGCCTAGAAAAAGGAGAGAAGGCAGAAATACAGTGTTAAAAGTATTTTTAGTACGGCCTTAGATGGCACTAAAATCCTAATAATGAGGGGGAAAGTTCAGTATAGACTGACCTCTTGGTTTGGGCCCCCTCTTGCATACTCCAAATATCTAGAACATCAGTGAGTCAGCTGCAGTTTGGGTGTCTGGGAATATAGGGTTGGGCTCTTGCAGTGCACTTGGGAAAAACACACAGAACCGTGCCCAGTGCAACCTGATGGAGGAGTGGTGCGAAGTCAGCATCGCCAGGGGAAAGAACAATTTCTTGCAGATCACTGAAAATCAAAAGTGCTTTCCAGGAAGCAAAAACCTGGCCATCAAAAAAGAACACAATCATGCATGAGCGATAAGCAAATATAATTCACTTTCAGACATGTAGCTTTGAGTCACAGAGGAGTGCATGCACTCTGTCTATTCTGTGACTCGAAATGCAATGGGGTTTTTTCAACATGACAGAAAGCCTTGTGTCCATCTTGAACATCACCTTTCCCATGAGGCTTCAAACAAGTTAGACCTATTCTTCTGTTGGCAAGACACAGTCCAGATATAAAGGCCAGCTATTTTTAAAACTTAAATCATGTTGCTCTTATGATTTTACTCTTGGGGCCTGTGCCTTTATCTCTTGAGGAGTGGTAAAAGGGACCAAAAATATAGAATCAAAGGATCACAGAATTGTTTGGGTTGGAAAGGACCTTAAAGCTCATCTAGTCCAACCCCTGCCATGGGCAGGGACACCTCCCACCAGACCAGGTTGCCCAAAGTCCCATCCAACCTGGCCTTGAACACTTCCACAACTTCCCTGGGCAACCTGTGCCAGTGTCTCACCACCCTCACAGTAAATAATTTCTTCCTAATATCTAGTCTAAATCTCCCCTTTTCCAGTTTAAAACCATTCCCCCTCATTCTGTCACTACCTGCCCTTGTAAAATGTCCCTCCCTGGCTTTCCTATATATATTGGG
>NW_010183024.1:4737-35298 GCF_000695765.1 Mesitornis unicolor
GGGGGCGGGGGGCGGATATGTATGAAGGAGAGAGAGAGGTGAAGGAAGACCAAGATTACGGAACAGCAAGGATGTACCAACAACAGCACAGGAAATCCCCTATCCCATGTTCCCATCTCTTATTTTACATCAGCAGCTTTGCATTCCAACTTGCTGGGGGTTGGAACTGTGCGTTGCATGCATGCCCTTTCCCAGACAATTTAAAAGAACAACAAGTGAAACAGCCTCCAGTAGCTGTGATTTATAGGTTTAATTTTTGACCAATTCACCTCTAAGATAAATACAAGAGCAATATTTACAGACCACAAATGCCAGTACTGTCTCAAGAAAGCATCCAATGACATTTCTTCGCAAAACTGAATGTTTGTTTCACATACATACACTTTAAACACCACATATGTTAAGAAACACTTTCCTACAAAGCCAAACAAAGGAAAAATGAAATCCATCAAATGAAGCATAGCTGGATCATGCCCACAGAGAGTTCATCACAAGGAATCCTTATGGCTTGACATGCTACTGAAATAAAACTCCTCTCTCTGGAAGAGCTGTATTACTCAGCTATATGAAGACTTGTAAAATAATCATCTTATTCATCTACCACCTTTTCTTAACTAAAATAAAATGGTCCTTTTTTTTGCATCTTGATACATCAGCAAAATCTCCAAAGAACAGATCAAGGATATCTCCCATATTAGTGTAAAAGAAAGGTGATTTCTGAGTTTGAAAACATGAGCAACGTAGCAGATAAAGCTTTCTGAGGAAGGAAGCAGTCACACAAGAGTGAGTGCTTTCATCCTGATGTACCATAAAATAGAAGTACCAGTAATAGCTAAATCAGTTTTCAACCTTATTTGTATTGTAATCACAATTAAGGTAAATTTATGTATCTGAGGTTTCAGCCATTCTGCATGGTGCTTAAACAAAGTTTCATAGTGATGAAAGTAGGCTGGCTTTAAGTAAATCTAATTACAGCTCTGCCAAAGCATACACACCAAGCATAAACAAGTCCTTGGTGATGACACTAGTGAAGCTCCTTCTTAGTTAAGCCAGCGAGCACCACCACTACCTACTCCTGAGTCAATGCCCCAGCCTGTCTCAGTGCTGGAGGAAGAATCCATGAAGTTGCAGTTGGAGACCAAGATGTTTCACTCAAGGCTCTGGAGAGAAGTCATGTTCCACTGAAATGCTGGGAAGTGGCCATACGACAAAGCCTTCTGCTCCACTGAAAGGGCTAAATCCAGCATGGGTGTCTGAGATGCAGTCCTGCCTGACTTCCATAGAGTGAATATTAAGAGCTGAGATATCTCTTCTTAAATGTGGTGTCCGCTTGAGAGGTGTTTTACTTATTTTTCCTCTCAGTTTATCATGCATCGTATTTTGGGAATGAATCACTGACATCCACTGAAGTACAATTTTTACTAGAATTGCCTTAACCTCAGATCGTCAGCTCAGGTCCACATGCTTGAGCAGGCAGTATTCCAAGAGACAGTGCTCAGACTCTAAACTCATCAGAAAATAATCACATGACTTGTGCAAATAAAATGTATTAAAATATGGATAAATAACTTGCATACACATTCTCATTATTGCAGACTGGAAGTTTTTGTAAGTTTTTGTAAGGTTTTGTAGAATGCAACCCAAAATGTACAGGGAGAGGCTATGCTTTAGAAGGGCAGTAAACAGTTTGGCAATTCACTCAGCATCAACTTTCAGACTGATAAAGCTTTGAATTGCTGGTCTCCTCTTCATGCCACTGGAGAGGGAGAAATCATCGATGCTTTGTTTATATTCCTTCTGAAGACTGGGGGACACATACACAGATTTGGCCACAGACCATTTCGCATGAGACAGGTGCTTATAAATCACCCAGGGTTGCTTTTCATAGACCAGGCGGGTACAGCTTTTCTGAAAACCAACAAAAACTAACAAAAATGTTAGGTGAACATTGGGCTCTCAGTGAGCTCATTTCCAGACTGGCAGGACCGTTATAGCAATGCATGCTCTTCTAAGTGAAATATTTAGCAGTAAGGGACCCAACCAGGTTACACGGCCTTAGAAGAAATATCTCAGTCAGGTTTCTGAAGGAATGTAAAATTCTTAGAGAAAGGGCTGGGAGCTAGGAAAGATGCTTGAGGCCAATCACTGCAGCTGTGGGAGAGAGTATTAAAATGTACAGGAACAGGTACCAATTAACGTTTGGCAGGGAGGCAGAAAAGCCTCAGGAAGATGCCAGAGGATTTCAACAGGATAAACTTGAACAAGAACTAAAAAGTTCAAGAGCACCAGATGGCATTTCCAGAGGTATCTCCCTTGATAAGCAAAGATAGGCTCATTGACTTGCACATGGGTGAGGAGAGAAAACTATACTACAATCTTCTGGGAAGAGAAGACAATTTTTCCATATCCTTTTGATGAGAAAGAAGGTAAATTCATGGCATGTGGGTGAAGTGTGAACTTCTGCAAGGTTCCCTTTGAGTTTCACAATGAAATGCGTACTTCTGGAGTCTCAGCCTTGTAAAAATACTCTTAGAGGCTTGCACTGCAGTGATATTAAAATACACTGCAGTAAGCTACCTGGATTCAGCGGGGCTGGAACTGACCTGGAAAACCTGAGCTGATTACATGTGGTCAGATGGGTTTTCACTCCATCCCACATTGTCCATACAAGATTTTACATTGCCTAGGTAAAATTCTGCCTCCCATTACCCTACATAACGATAGCTGGCTCTATTGGCAGCCCTCAACATGACGCGGCACAAGGTGTCATCCTGTCATAACTCTGTATCAGACAATGTTATCAACAGCCCTAAAGTATGACTTAAAGCAGAAGCACTAGTAGTCTGGAGACAGAGTGTTTAGGTGGGAGATTTTAGAGCAACTCTCTAAACTGGTCCAGTATGAGTATACTAGTAAATTTTAGAGTGTCAGTGCCATGCACTTCAGTGCTGGGACATGTTCATGCTATTAAAATGTTAGAAAGGTCCCTGGTGCAGTTTTAGCCCAGGCCTGCTAGCGTGGCTCAGGAGTCAGTGTGGGCCATAGCCCAAGAGACTCAGCCCCTGCTCCAGGGAATGGGACCATGCAGCAGGGTGACCCTGGCCAGAAGATCCCACAGAGGTGGAGAGTACCAGTGCACTGCTCTGCTTTTGGGTACAGGTGTAGCTGTTTGTGGTCCTCTGATATGCCTTCTTGAGGCTTCCACATCTCCCGTGTCTTGGGTGCTAAGTCCTCACTCTGTGTGTGAAAAAAGGATTTAAAGGCTTTTGATCCATCTCAATGAGGTACAGATTTATTGAAAAAAAAGTAAAAAAAAGTCTTTAAAAGTTTTGGGAGACAGAAAACATTATTTCCTGTCTGATTTAGCCTCAAGTCTTTATAGGATGAAAGTTGCATTTATGCTGTATTAGATATGGGAGCAACATGCAGATAAGAGATCTGTGCCTCTTCCAAGAGAAAAATGTGCTGGCTTCAGCTGTGCACACTGTAGCTCTGAGGGCAGATCAAAAGTAACTGAAAGTAGGGGCAATGGCTTTCCAACAGCACACACCACACCTCCAGACTCTTTTCATTAGTGCAGTGGTTCTGAGCCACTTGAGGCCAAAGAGGGACCAGCACCATCTTGTTTCTACTGCAGGCGTGGGGAGAAGTAACTTCCTACCTACCCTAATGGGAGACAACTTTTCACAGCTATGCACTGAAGCTGTGCTCGGATTTCAGGGATTTGCTTATTGCTTCGTGTTCTGAAGTACACAAAAGGATCAGATGCTCTTGGTAAACCAGGTTCCTGTTTTGAAAGAAAGAGGAAAGTACACAGCAAGACACAGATAACTTATCTGTATTTGTAACAAATTTTCTTTTTTGTTTTCCTTTTTTACTATATGAGCAATAAAAAACTATTTACAAGGCATACAAACTTCAGCTTACAGCTAGAAAGATGTTTCTTTCTGTCTGCGTTGTCTCCACAAGTGTCAAAACAGACTTGTATTTCATACCAATAAAACATGAATGTCATGCCAAGAACAGCAAGAAACAAAACAAAATGAAGCTATTTCCTCAGGAAAAAAAAGAAAAAAAGATAAAAAACCCTCAACTCTTACAAATCTGCCTCTGATCCTGTAATTGGGCTGGTGGGAGCAGACACCATGGGAATCCATGCAGCAGCCTGCCTCTGCAGACCCGTTCCAGTAGGCCCCCCTGTAGTCTCCAGACCATACTGGGAGGGTGCTTCTCTCCTCTGATTAGTTCCTTACTTCTCAAGCGTTCCAGCTCATTTCAGAGGGTGAAGGGTTGTGAATTTAGCCCAGAGTGTGAAATCCAGAGCTATTGCTAGAGCTGGTTAAAAATTTTTCCAATGGAATTCTTTTTTTCCATCAGAAAATGTAATTTTGTCAAACCAAAACTGCTCTCTGAGGCATGTTGATTTTCACAACCTTTTGTTTTGGGGAAATAAATTGGGAAGAAGTATTGTGAGAAGGTCAAAATATTCCATTTCAACATTTTTGGAATGGAAGTTAAAGGGGAGGAGGTATTTTTTTCAAAGCTACTTTTAGTTTCGAACTGTAATTTGCTTTCTGTCACAGAAAGAAAAGTATTGTGGTACTATTTTTTCTTAGTCATGGCAAACCATTTGTTTTTGTTTTTATGCAGAGCAAATTAAATGTTAATTTCCTAGAACTTGTTTGGAAATGGAAAATTCTTGTGCATTCACAGCATTAGTTAGGGCTATACTATTGTTGTGAATATATTCGAGATGCATTTCATCTATCAGTTTTTGCAACAAGTGCCTAGATGATTATTAGATCCTAGCAATTTTCTTGGTTAAATGAAAACCAACATTCATACAAACAACACTTGGCTTGAATAAATGTTCACAGATAGCGAACAATGAAGACAAAAACCAGGCAAATGTGACAGCTGATAGTGATTTGCCATAGTATTCTTGCACAGATTTTTAACCAGTCAGACAGATTTCATGCTTGTTAACTCTGAAATGAAGATAAGCAGTAGCTCTTAATATATTTTGAATAATGTTTTTAAATGTGGCCCTGCTTCATCTAGAAGATTAAACTAAACTTTAAGTTCATCCCAGTGCAATTAGAATGTGCTTAATTAAATTAATTTTTTCTTAGGTGATAATTAAATATTTTGTCTTGCTTGTATTTCCTTAATGTGTTCATTTTATTTTCACAATTTGATGTACTAAGTGTGGTAAATCACACACAGCACATAGGTCTGTCACAGATGAATAAAGGATTAAACACTGTTTATCTGTGCTTAGCTCTGAAATAACAACTTACAGAAATCTCCTTATATTTACACTTTTCTAGCTATACTCCATACCTTGACCAGTTAAATAGTCCAGAACTGTGTGCTAACTTACACCACATTTGCACATCTAAAAGAGTGTTGAAAAATGAAGGGATCAAAGATGTTAGAGCATATTGTGGATTTAAAACAAAGAGTAGCAGTAGTTGTTTGATCCTGTTAAATTTCTAAAAATATTTTCCTCTTTAATAAGAGGGTAGGGTGACTCACAGAAATCTAGAGACTTGGCCTTGGTAGAGACATATTCCCAGCACCTTGTGGGCAGAACAGAGACGTTCAAGGCTCAAGAGAGGAGGTGCCGTTGTCACATGGAGCGGCCTCTCTTTCCCCCACTCCTGCTTGCCCAGTACAAGTCAACACCCTCCAGGCCTGCCAGGTTAGTCCCTCAGAATCACAGGAGTGGTTTAAAAACTTCAGGGTCCTAAAAAGTGGTGAATGTGAATGTTTTATTGCCTTTGGACCTTTGAATGTCTTGGTTCCATGTTCTGAAGACACGTCTGCAGCCTTGCAGTCCAGAAACTTAATTCTTAAAGACAGGCTGAGATTTCCAGTTATTCACCTGATGCCAACAGATGGGAATTTGATGTGGGAGCAAAGAACGTCAGAAAACATCAAAGATAACCAGCTCTTCAAGACCTACACAGGCTGAGTCATTTGCAGATGCAAAGGTGGTGAATCTTGTCATATGTACCTTGGAAAAGAGGAGTAGTAAATCTTAACTGTGATAAGAAAAGTATTATTCCATCTTAAAGGAGCAACACTAGATCTTCAGCTAGTATAAGGTATCCTCAGCATAGCTAGCCCTTTAAGTTTTTGAAGATGAAAAATGAGAACATTGTCGATCAGCTTAACTGGAGGAAGACTGGTGGTTAAGTACATCTACATTATTTGGCATTTCATTTTCATGTGTATACAAGAAATTGTAAGAAAACAGCTCAAATCTAAAATGAATGGATTGAAAATCCAGGTGGATGTTTAAACTTAGTAAGCTGTTTTATAGAAAGTTTATGTGTGCATACCCTTTTTAGAAGTGCGCACAGGATGAAATAATCAACTATCAAAGTTATAGAAAACTCACTTCTTTTTAGCATGAACTTTGTTACAGTTTATAAAGAGCATAATGTAAAATTCTGTCTTTATCAGGCATTTATAGAGACAATAAAAACTACAGGAAATAAGTTTTACTCACAGTTTAAACCCTTTCAGATTGCTTTCAGCCTCCTCTTGCTCATGCTGTCACTACACCCTCATATGCCCTCTTCCTGTGGCAGGGCATCAACACAAACCCCATGTTTATACTTCCATTTTGTGCCTACCTCAGCAAATGACTTCTTCACCCCTCCTAAGTTTAACTAGCATCTGAATGTGGACACTGTTCAGAGGTGCAAGTGTAGAGACATATTCCTAGCAAGCAGCAAGGGGTTCATATAAATTGCAGTTGCTTTGTCTGACAGTTTCCTGGACTTGGGTGTTAGTTCCTCAGTCAACCTTCTGCAATTTTTTTTCTTTCTTTGGTTGTTTTTGATTTAGAAGAACGGGCCAGAGTGATCCTTTCCCTCCTTTTTTCATATGGCCTATTGCCATTTGGATTCCTGAAAAATACACCAAGTTCTGGACTGTGTTATAAACTGTATTTTTTAAATTACATTGTCCCTTCTGACTCAGTCATCTGTGTCAAATGCACAGCCCCAGTGGGCTACCACAGTTAGATGGAGAAGATGGTGGTGTCAATTGCTTGAGAAGTTCTACCTTATTTACAAGGAATGTGCTTTTTTATGTTTCATTTTTTCTCTGAACAGAGCAGAGATTGAAACAAAAATAATGAACAAATGAAGGGAGCAGCCCAGAGGCTGTGCAGACATGCCTTCAGTCAGGTGCGGGCAGGCTGCTCTACACGGGCGCTGAGGCGGCTGGAGCTCGGCCAGCTGAGCGCAACAGCATCTTCTGAGAGGCAGCACGGACAGGCTCAGGCTCTGTCCCTGACTGGGCATGCAGGTGGGATCGCACCAGCTAGGGCCACCAGGCTGCATGTGCCCAGAGTCTTTTCCTCCATTCAGGTTTCTTTTCCAGCCAGCTTTTTGCCCCAGGCACTCTCTTAGATTTTCTCAGGACATGGTCACAGCGATGCTCTGACTGTGTCCTTGGGACTTGTGTCTCTCCTAGACTTTCCTCAGCTGCTCCAGCAGGCTCTGGCACACACAGCTGCATCCGTCCATACTGATGCTTCGTTCTCAGTGGCATCTCTGAGCCGCAGCAAGAGCAGGGCTTGCAGGTGGTTCTCTCCTCCCTTCCCTCTGTTCCCAAATGGAGTGATTACACTCTCCCTCATTAGGCCCGAATGGAAGAGTCTCTTCTACACACACCTGCTTAGCAAGGCCTGACCCAGCTCGCTATGGGAATAACTGACACAGGTATGAAGTACCTTCAAGTGCTTGCTGCTCCCAGCTCATCACCCGAATCCTCTTTTATCAGATGCTCCTGTACTAAGTCCTGGGTCTTCTTGTCTTGTGTTGGCAGGTGTCTCTGTGAGATAAGCTGACTTTTGGGAAGCACCTAGAGGGGATACAGGTAGAGGACTGCTGAAGTGTAGCAAGGACTCTATCAGCTGCCTAATGATAAGATCAGTGGCAGAAGGTGAGATGGAGGACAAGAAGTAGCAGGGTTTAACTGAAACATTAGGGATAAAAATCTTGGCCTATTTGTCTAAATGGGATTTATCCCACTGAAGAAAACAACATACCTTTCTTGGGCTGCTCATTTTCTCTGTGGTTGTTATAGGCTTATGGTACAATTTAACATACAAATTTGTGTACTCGTAACCTTCAGAAAAGGTACCATATTCAGTCAAATAAATGCCTTCTGCCGCTTGCACTGGAGTCTCCCTTCCCCGCCCACACTTGCATACAAGTCTTCTGCAAACAACATGGCATGCAGCAGGAGTCTTCTGTTTGGTAGAAAGTTTTCCACAGTTACATAAGTGCAGCCTGAGAGCTGATGCGGAGGTAGCCGAAAATGTGAGAGTGAGATTTACAGTAATATAATTAGATCACTTACAGTAAGAGGGAATGCTCTTTCCCGCGCTAGGATGAATGCCATAGGAGCCTCCCGCTACTCCTCCTCTGAGTCATCTTTCCAGAGGCACTTCTGGGAGCCAGCCACCCTCAGGTGTGGAGCCGCATTTGTTTATGCTGTGGGTGAAAAATGTTTATGCGCACACAACCTGAATTTGATTAGGCAAACAAGGGCACAGGAACCAGAGGGCTGTGGTTTCTTTGAATGTCTGTCTGTCTGCTTGGTGACACAGCCAATGCTTGCAGTCTCAGCCACAATACCTTGACTCATCATGTAGTCTAGAAGCAGAGCTCAGCCCGGGGGGGGGGAGCCAAACCATGCACCCGTGATGCAGAGCAGCTGGGAGAGCACTAACAGCCTTATCAGCCTTTCTCGAGGCTTCTCTATGCCATGGTTAAACAGGAGTGCAAGATTTATCACAGTGGCATGAGCCAGTGCTTTAACTTTTGCCAGGTTGAATAACTTTGAAAGCACTGCTTTGGCCTAGGGATTCAAACACAGGGTTTGGAGCAACCCTAAGTTCCCTTCCAGGCTCTGCCTGGGCAAGTCGTTTATTTTTGGTGTACCAGCAATAGAGCACTGTCTCCTGGTTCACAATAAGTAATGGCTTGTGTGCATAATAAACCTTATCTACCTTGCAGGCATGTTGTGAGAATAGATGGGTGTTTTTAAGGAGTTTTGTAAGCTGTCTATGAAAAGAGTTACAAGCACACAGTATGTAATTATTGCCCTTATCTTACACAACCATCCGGGTACTGAAGGAGCTCTGGCTTTATACACACAAGGCAGTGAGGGCGTACTACAGCACCAGACTTGCAGGAAGAAGAAGAGGTTTCCACTCCATAGCAGCTCCAGGTGAGCCTCAGTACTTATTCCAAGTGGAGCTTAAGCATGAGACTGATGTGATTTTTCATTCTACGTCAGCTGAGTGAATTATAAGTACTGGGTAAACTACAAAAGCCTGGAATCAGGGACCAGAAGCCAAGACAGCTTTGTTCCACCTGACTGCTACAGCCACTGGGCTACAAAGTCACGTCTGTGCTTCTGCCCCTCTTTGGCCCTGTTAGCTCATTTTGGCAATGTAGCACAGCTTTAATTTCACCAGTGGAAAGTGCCCCCAGCCATACTGAAGGAATTTAGCACTGATGAGGAAAGGCATCTGAAATCACCGCTAAGATCCAGAAGGTAAAATCCATAGAAATGGCCTGTGCTATTCACCTCTGAGTCACAGAGAGACATTTTTTAAGCAACATGCTGCCAGGCTTGAGCACAGCTGCACATAGAGAGACAACTTTTGAGGCAAGTGCTGTGTTCTGACACAACAGACTGACCTAAGTCATTACAGGCCTGAGCCAAGCCTTCTTTTTTGAATTAGGAGATGCAGTTAAGAGAATTACCGACAAGCAGTAGCAAGGACAGTCATGGGACAGCCAGGTTCTTGTAGCCACTGCAAGGGACTTATAGCCTCTGTGAGCAAAAAAAGATCCCCAAAATCTCAGAGTGGGGCAACTACAGATTATGCCAACTGCCTTGCATTTTATATGAGATGGGGCCCTATATGCACTGGACATAGGGCTGTGTAAAATAACGAGTAATCCTGACATTGGTGGTCAAGGGAGGTTGTAGCAGATCTCTGTCTCCAAACAGAGTGCTAACAGCTTCATAGCACTGAGTCATATGCAAGAAGGTGCTTAAGCTCAAGATTTCTTCAGTTTACATAAACAAAGTAAGATAAAAGAAGTCATATTCTCCTTATTTTATAGGTAAAAGAACCAAAGATTATAAGTAACTTTCTGAAGGTCGTTCAGGAGCTTGCGACAAAGGCAAGACCTGGCTAAAAAATGCCTTTTTCCTCTCTCTGGGATACCTGTCCTCAGCTTTGAATACAAGTGTGCTGATTCCAAAGCTAAAATGGCCTGGTGACAGAAGCGCGTCTGTGGACTATGAACTTAAAAGGAGAGTGGGAGGGAGATATGCCCTGTGAGTGTGTGAGAGAGCTGAAAGTGTCTATAGATAAAATGAGGATGTGAATTCCTATAGCTCAGAATAAGGAAATAAGACCAATGCTTTCTCTTGGAGTGGTAAAGTGGTTTTTGCGGTGCTAATGTGTCAGCTTCTGGGTAAGTAAACCTCATCCCCTCCCTGCCTTCCCAGGTAAATCCCTGCTGCATCTAACAAAACATGTAGCCCATAGAAAGAGGGGAAAATCCCTGTTATTGACAAAATCTTAAGCAGTCACAGGATGATTATGTGAAAAAGCACTTATACAGCCCCTGTGGGACAGCCATTTTAACACTGAGCTTTTAGTATAGTTTTTATGGTTAGTCTTTCAGTAGGTACACATGGCTCCATCAAAAAATATTACATTTTTGATTATTCTTTAGACCTAGAGATCTCCCTGGGAGCTAAATCACCACCCCACCTTTATGATGGAGGCACATTTCCTTCATCAGTTCTAGTCTAGAGCCATGCTGCATGGTTGAGGGCAGAGGTCTTTGCAATGAGAGTGTAATTCTGCATCCCACCTCAGAGGGTCTTGAGATGTTGCCCTGTCTATTCACAGCATACAGAGATCCATCAAAATTTACAGATACAAAACCCCAAAATATAGGGCTAATGGCAATGAGATCCTTGATTTCAGTGGTAACAGGATCCATTTTAAGCAGGGCAACATGAAATCATGTGCAGTCGAATGTTTAGGCTTTTCAAGTAGCTAATAATCTCATGCACTTTATTTCACCATTATCTTAAGAATGAAGTACACTACTGTTATCCTCAATATGGCAGAGTAGCTTGCAAGGAGGGGGATATTCAAATACAGACAGAGTCAAATTAATGATTTTGCCCTTCACTGTTACAAGATAAACAGCTCAATATTAATGGAATACTCTTATATTGATTTGTTTATTTTATTTTGTTTATTTTATTTTCTTTTATTTTGATTTATGTTTCTGTTTGATTTTAATTTCTTCAGAATTTTACTATATTTCCACATGTTGCCAGGAAACAGAAGAGGAAGAACAAGGATCTGATTTGAAGCTGCTGCAATCAGCCAGCACACTTTCCTTTGCTTAAGGCTTGGCTTATACCTCAAGCAAGGTTGTGTGCTGGTAACCAATACTTTGAAAAGTTGTCATTTCATCCCTGACACAAAACCACCCCTTTGCCACCTTATAAAAAAAATAAGAAACAGAGGCAATTCATACTGCTTAAGCACCAGAGCATGTTATTAGGAAAAGCTATACCAACTGAGTGATACTCTTCATGCCAAAGGCTGGCTTTTCACTCAAGTCAGTGGTATTGGTAGTAAAATTCAGGCCCAAGCTGAGTGATTTTTCTGGAGAACTCAAAGGCAAGTGTGTGGAGTTCTTGTTTTTCACTGCAGAAGTGGTTTGAGTGACAGGTTCTATGATTTGCTGGGAAGTAGCCTAGAAAGGCTGTATTTTGTCTCCTTGATTCCAGCAGGCTTGCAGAGAAGGTCCAGTAGTTCTTAAAGTGAGTCTGTCCTCTTTTAGGTGAGATGGTTGTGCTTTCTGAACCCTGGCAAAGAGCAGCTGATTTTGCAGAAGGGGAATACGCAGAGGGAAACCACTACAAACACTGATCCTACCAGAAATAACCAGCTCTCCCTTCCCACTGTTTAGAAATGGAGAGTACAAAAATTCCAGTGATTCATTCTCTTATCTGCCAGAATAGGGAGAAAAAACCCACCTAAATAAAAGTGAAATGCTTTAGTCAGACATATGGGTTTACATGAAATTCTGTTAACCTCTCACTTTGCGGTAGTTTGTAGAAGACAACGAATCCTGAAATTTCACGTTCAGTTCCTTCCTAAGAATTCCTCTGAAGCGCGTGGGCTGGTAGGCTCTCCCTGACCGACTTGGTCTCACGGGTTTCCCAATAATCTTCTCTCTAGATAAGAAGATGACTTTGACGGTTTATCCTGTCTGGGTTTTTCTTGAGAAGAGACCTATCTCTCAGAGTGAGCCCTCCTTTTGCTTCCCCTTACACCCTCAGCTGTCTGACAGCAAGCAGGCAACTTCCTCTTGTCCTGGGAGTCCCGAGCTCTTCTTTGTGCTGGCGTGGTTATGAATAGAGGCAGAAAAAAAACATTCAAAAGGTACCTTTATATAATGAGTTTAAAAAATGGATATGTATTGATTACATCAAAGGAAGGGAGAACCTGATTTGGTTATTTTTGTCTTTTCCTGCTCCACTAGTTACTGACCATTTGTTAATTTATAATATTAAAGTCCTGATGGTTCTAATCTGATTACAGCCATTCATTCCTTGCCCTTTCAAGAGCTCAGTTCCTTCATTCATCAATCTGAAGTCAAATGGAATTGTTTTGTGCAAGAAGAAAAAAGGTTGAGCATTTAAAGTGAATCATGTCAATTTGTGTGTGTGTGTGTGAAACAGATAACCACAAACCACGTATGCCAATGCTGTCACTCGTGGGATTTTATTTCAGATGAAATGTGTCCTGACTTCTAAGTATTTCACATTTGTGTTTTGTTTTGGTGCCTTTTTTTTGTTTTGAGGCTGAGAGAGGTCTGATTATGCTGTAATTCATCAAGGAAAAGAAAGGGCTACAAACATATGATTTCATAATGCATCAGAGGGCTTGTGCTTATTATGCCAGAACTACAAAGTGAATGCTGTGCACTAGTTGGATGTAGATGAAAATGGTTTTAAACATATGTATGCAATGGTTAGACACCATGGTCAAACCACCAGGAACTTGCTTAATGAGCCAGGATTCTTATGAGTCAAGAGAAAGCACAATGCAAAGCAACTGAGAACTGCAGCAGCTGATCCAGTGACCACATCTCAGACATTAAAACTTAGAGTGATCAAGATGGCCAGTGAAGTTCCCAAGCAACCAGATGCTGTGGTAAAAGTATCTTCAATTCAGCATTTGGTCTAGACATGAGTGAGAAGTGAGGAGGAGTGAGAATAAGATTTAGTAATTCTAAGGCACAACGTATTGTCACCAGGTCAAACAGGTTCAGTAGTCCATTTTGCCCCTTCTGCTCCTTGTGCATATAAGAATCTTTATAATGCTTCTGATGAACTCTCCTGCTCTTCTTCCTACATCAGCTGAGAACTCACTACTGAAGGGATAACTTAGCACACAGGAAAGGTGAGTTTGTGACTGTCAGTCACACAAAGTGCTCTTAACTCCTCCAAAGATGTGTAGTATTTGCATACCTAGTTCTTAGAAGTTTCATCACCATCTCAAATGACAATTCCATCATAGTTAATGGCATTTTTCAGGAGATTTTATTGTATTTCTTCGTTCAGAAAAAACAAGTAGAAGATGCCTATGTATGTATGTGTGTGTGTGTTATCCACAGCAGTTTCGTGTGATAAAAAAAGAGTTTAATTAATAGCTTGTACACTGACTTCTGTAAGGAAGAAATACATGAAGTTATTTAGTTTCATTGCCTAACTGCTTAGGTGGTCACTTACTAAAACTCAATCAGCATTGAAATTAATTGGCACGCCCACTGCAGCCTCTACAGAGAAGCCCAGGAGTAACAAAAAATATCCTTCAACTTCCTGGGAAGGTTTCTCCAGGCTTGACTGACTTAAGCACACGAACTGTTCTGCATGAGCACGTCCGTGCTGCCATTGTCTTTCTCCCTGTCATACATAGCTTAGAAACTTCAGGTTTGGTCTTTAAAAGCTCTGTGTTTCACTTATTTTTAGGTGGATGCTGCCCTGCAGTCTCTAAAGCTCTGATACAAGTCCCCAGACTCCTTATCGAGATTAAAGAAGGTCAACTCTGCATGCCTAACTAATAGCATTACTACTCTGTTTACTAAATGGCTCGGTAATTAGGTCAGTACCAAGGGATAGGCATCTGCCCATTAAGATTTATTCAAGGAGATTTCATATCACTCTTTAAATGCTTTCCACTCTCCATGGAACTGATTGATACTTCTAGGCCCACTCAGCCAAACAAATTTGGCACTGCAGAGCTCAAGGCTGTGGCGGCTGCCGCGTTTCTGGCAGAGGGGAAAGATCAGTTCCCTGGAAGCCAAAGCCAAGCTTAGTCAGCGCTGCTGCCGTTTCACCCTTCCCCAGCTCGCCTGGGCAGGGAGCCAGTTCTTGGGGCTGCGCTAGGTAAAGACTAACCCTACAGAGAAAAACAGTGACTTTCCAGCCAGTGCAGAGGGAAGGGAGTAGAAACTTGAGGCTGTGGTAGGAGACTTGGAGGTCCTCACCAGGACTGACACCCCTCTGGATTAGGACTTCCAGGCACATGAAAGCTGGAGTGGGGGGGAGGCCACCATTCAGTGGGATTTTGAAGATCTTACCTCTAGAGCAGAGAGTGTGACCTTTAGGATTTTCCCCTCCATTCTCCAGAACTCTTGACTTTTCTGGTCTACATTTCAAATAGAAAAGCAGTATGCAGCTCGCCAGGTTCAGTGCAAAAGAAAATCCTGCTCTGGTTGCAAAGCTGCTCGTGTATTTGTTCCTCTTTCTTTTGAAAGTCCCCATCTCCAGCTGTGATGTGCTTTATGCTATGAATCTGACTACTCTCAACGGTCTTTGTTAAGGAAGTGGCACAAAAACTTCATTTGTACAAAACTTCAGCATTTTGACCGAAGAGATGCCTACCAGTTGAATGTGCTGACCATGGAGAAATGTAAGAACACTTTCTCTACTTGTATCCTCCATGAAAAAGCAGGACACAACAGCAGTCCCTCTGCCATGGCCTGTTTTTTCTTAATGCCCTTCATGATGCAGACCACTTTAAAGGGGGCTGGAAGGCACTCTTTGTCAAATTTCTAGTAACACATCATGGATCAAGTTTAATTTTTTTTTTCTGAACCAGAGTTACCAACACTAATTGAAACCTGACAATGGTGCCAAGGCCAAATTTCATGAGAACAACAAAGTTACTTAAAAAAAAATAAAATGATTCATTCCCCACTCAGTGCACTGTCAGTTACTGGTACTCCCCACGCTTAATGCCTGAGGTAGCTAATGGCATTAACACATGAAAGAAATCATCAACATGTTTTTGACTCCCATTGGAATCCTTTATTAAATAGTCTTGACACTTTTTTCTCTGTTTGTAGAGCTGGTATGCCAGCAGCCACACGACCAGTACTCCGACCAACGGAGCGGTAATTCCCAGAAATACAGAATTTGTTTGGGCTGCTCCAGACACAGCCACCTTGACCGGATAACCTCTTCTGCATTTTGCAATGCCAAATGCATATCCGTTCTGGCAAGGCAGGGCCGCACTTCAGCAAGGAGCAGGGCTCTCCTGGAGCTGCATTCGGTAGGCAACAGGAAACAAAAATGTCTCCTGTTTACGGCCATCCTGTGCAGCTGCTCTGGAGACTTTTTCATTCCTTCCCTCCTCCTCAGGGATGCACGCATTGGCAGAGCTTTGCTGTGCTCAGTGTTCGGGGAATCTCAGGGACTCCATGGAGTGCATCAAGGGAACCCACTGGTGTCAGGAGGACTCCCACGGCTGACGAGCAACACAACAGCCATTAGACAAAAACACATATGGAAAAGTGGAAAAGATAGAGTGGTGGTATTAATGTCTTCTGTGGAGTAAAAGTTGTGGTGGCCTATTGCCAGAAAATAATTTCAACAGCTGAGCATCCTTTCCTCTGGAGAGAAAGAAAGGAGGACAAGCTTTAGCCTTCCCCTATGCTGTCCTTGTGTGTGGCCACTGCAGCCATGCTGTTTGCTTTCCCTTCCTGCCCTCGTCCCCACACATCACACCAGTCCTTTTCACCCAAAAAGGCCTATGTGTGTGTATGTGTGTGTGTGTAATGAGGAGTGAGTCAATGGGGAATGAGCAGGTCTTGCTGCAGGAGGGACTTTACCCTAATTATCTGACCCGCAGCATCACCTCCAAACCATAGGCAAGTTGTATTTATCTACCTTCTGATCAGAAGAGTTGAGAAGGGAAGCAAGCTTTAACCAGAAAAAGAAATTACTTTGGAAAGACGCAGAGGTTTAGATAGAAGGTTGTGGACTTGAACAACAAAAGCATTCATCCTTATGCTCATCAGATAGAAGGAAAAACAGTGGGAAAAGAGTCATAGCGTGTTTGTACGTGATGCCACACTAAACAAGTGCTGCCTACTAATGTATTGCCTTCCCATCTCTTGGACTATGTCGTAACATTTTACTCCTGCCAGAACTTTAGTTCCCAAGATACATCTATGGTGTTGGCCAGGTCTTTGTCTTAAATGAAACCGAGACAGTCTATTACCAGGAAAGTAAAAAACAATAATCCAAAGGTTGATAAAAGACAACTAAGTCAGTGGAAGTGTGTCTAAATCCAGGACATAAATAGTCCAACTCTCAGATGACCTGCTATTTTGGGACAGCTTCAAACTCCAAATTGCAAAATCTTACAATGGTGAGTCTTCCCCATAGCTTCTCTGTTGAACTGAAATCCCTAAGGATTTGTGGGAAAGATATATTTCAGAATAGGATTTTTTTTTTGGTGTTGGATGGGATAAAAAGTCACATTTCCTGCAAGGCAAAAATTCCAAAAATTTCAATTTGCAACCACAGAAGCATTTTGTTAATGTGTTACAGCAGATTTGCAGGGACTTGTACAGTCCCGTAAAATATTAGACCTACATAGCATAGGCAGCAAAATAAAGTTGTATTATAGTAGTAATATTCCAATATATGATATTTCATGCATATAGGCCAACACAGCAATTCACCTTAAAAAAAAAAAAAGTCACCATCATTTGTCCCCTGTCATTCAGCAGCAGTGAACTGGGCAAGCTAAGAAAAGTACACTCAGAGTTGCCAGCCCCCAAATAATCCCTCTTCCTCTCTGCCTCCAGCCTCCTGTTTTCAGTGGCCTCTCTGTGGTTTTGCCATGCTGCCCATGTCTTCCAGAGGCAGCTGAGAGTCACACCGACAAGAAGTGGTTAATTCTATGGGGAAGAATTATTGAATTTCCAGTAGCCCAAAGAACTCATTTTAATTTCAGCAATTGACTTCTGCACAGTAAACTTCAGCATACGGATCCCTCCTGTGGCCATGACTCCAGTTTTCGGACACAGGATAGTATAATTTTACTGTCTGGCTGTGGTTTGTGCTTTCTGTATAGGGGTGAGAAATGTTTCAATTACACAAAAACCTGGTCTGGCTGAATTTTTGGCATTATTTAGAAGGGGATTTGTCAGGAGCACAGGGTGATATAAAAGTTTGTCACTGCTCTGATTTTTAAATTCAGCTTCTGTGTCCTCGTGAGAGTGGCTACCTGTGGGCAAATGGCAGAGCCTGAGACACGTGTCACTTGCCCTTCTACAGGCCACGTCTCTTGCATTGCCTTGTGTTTGATCTGGTTTTGAACGCACGAGACCTATTTTTACCAGGCTGCATAGGCAGTGCCTATGTACTCTGAATTAACTCATGAAGTAATTAGGCACTCATTTGGGGTATGAAGCAACCACAGCCTGGACTACTATTTGTGCGTGTGCAAGCCTGGCTGGGGTAGGTTTGTCTCAGCACGTATTTATTGCTGCACCTGGCACAGCTAGCAGTGAGCATGGGAGACTTTCTCTTGTTTTACCTTCAGTCCTCAGATAAGGCAAGTGGTTCATTTCAGGACTCTGCATGGAGGTAACGAAAATGTTCATCTACCTCGGAGATAAATCTCTTGAGGTAGCACTGTGCATCTTTAGCTAGGAGATGGGGTCCACAGCTGCAGACCAGAGTTTGAGCAAATTGCTAACTCAGCTTTAACCTACTTCACCCCCAGTGCCCTCTGGAACTGCTCTTCTGCCATGGCCCCTCTTTGCTCCTAGCTCTGAATTCGTGTTTTCCCTTACTCACCCTCCCCTCTGCTTCATGGGAGAGCTGTGCGATACCTCAAATTGCTTCTGCAGGGCTGCACCGCACTATGTGTGGCCCTATCCCATGCACCACTGCTCCCAGTGCAGCGAGACCAAAGGTGCAAAGACCGTGTGGTTTTGGACATGCAAAACACAGCTGCCTGGGTTTAGCCAAAACCACCTTTTCCCCTTCCCGCTTCAGCCTCCACTTTCATCTTGGTGTTCAAGAACCTGTCCCCTCTGGGACTTATTTAGAGATGTGCTGTAGGACTAAAAGACACAAAAGACCTCTCACTTTCTTACTGGAGTATTAACAAAATAACAGCCGTAAGCAGTCCAAACTGCTCTTCTTGTCCTTTTCTTCTCTCCTGTCGTAAGTGTTACTTTTGGTGGTGGTTGTTGTTTATTAACCCCCGCAAGCCTCAATTACAAAGTCTTGAGGAAAAGAAACAACAGTTGCGAAATTTCCAGGGCTGGCATTGTGTCCTTCTTGCCCACAGCACGTAGTGTTGTTGCTTAACGATCAACCTAAACACTCCTTGTCCCTTCGCTGCTGAATGCTTGACACCCGTCTGACGCCTCGTCTCCTGGACCAGCTGGGAAGTTTAATCAACTCTGTACTCACACAAGTGTCGTTGCAAACAGTCAGGAAGGACGAGTTTAGCTGGACCTTGTGCTGCCTCTGGGATTAGCGCTGATCTGCTCAGGGTGACATCTGCTGGGTGAGACCCAGTGTCTCGTCTTCTGTGGTTACGCAGGCACCTGGGCCTGATGGATGGTGGCTCTCTGTGGACTCTTAATTCTGATGATCTATTGAAAACAGTGAAACTTTAGAAACCTGGCTGTCAATGTCCACCTTTCTCCTCCAAATCAGAGTGGTCCCATAGCGGGCTCTGCTGGTAGTACTGGCAGTGCCTGAAATGGAGTCTCTAAAAGAGGAAATCCAATACCAAACAAACTGCAAATATATATATATATTCCTCATTCCTTTGTCACTTTCCTCTTTTTTCTTAAAAAAAATTAATTATGCAACTTATTCTTTGTTTAGTAATGCACTTAATCCCCATAAAAGAAACAAATTATTCATTACAGCTCAATGCTTTACCTCCTGGACAAATGTTCTTCAAATTAGGAATAGGTAATTGCTATGAGGCTAAATAACTGAGTATTTTTGAGAATAAACAGCTTTCTGAGAGACATGAAATATTGCTTTCCAGATTTTCCATCACCAGATCTTGGAAAAAACATGCGACCTCTTGCAAAGCTGCTGACACGGTGCTGTTATGTTCAGGGTCTGAATAGATATAAGTGGAAAATCCATACTTGCTCACAGGAAACAAATGCAGATTCCTCATATGGAACATGAGTTGGATGGAAATAATCTTTCATTCTCTGATTAAATCTTCTGATTCAAAAAAAAGAAGAGATACTTCCCAAAACATTTTGTAAAAAGAAGAGTGAAGAGGAAATTCGGCTAATAATATAAGAGAACATGAATCCAAGTCTGTCTGAGATCATCTTTCCTTCCACGATTCTCAGATTACAATTTTTTTAACCCAATTCTAATCAAAAGGTTTATCTGTAACCTGTCTTCTAAGAAGCATAAAATAGGCAAACGTAAGGACAAGAAACTGAAAAGCAAAGGAGGGTCATTCATATCGAATATTTATTAAACTACATTTTTGATCAGGTGTAATAACCTTTTTGCTGTCTTCCCTGGTCAGTACTTTAGGGGAGGAAATGTAGTACTCACAGCAGCTAGTTTTTGCTTCAAGTATCTCAAGAATTAAAATAAATCTAAGGTATCTAATTAGAAGGAAATGTAAAAGATGATTTGTTTTCCAAAGCATTGAACTGGGAGATTGCAGTTGTTTGGAGTAGTGTTGTTCTGCCGAGCACTGGATTTCAATATTCTGTTTTTACATGAAAATTTTCACTGATTTATTTAAGAGAGAAAAACATTTTTTTTCCAGGAATAAAACTAGTTTATGAGAAGACAAAAATAACCTTCATCCTTAATGTTTTCCTTCTGTGCCCAAAAAGTAGGCTGTAGATTTCATTATACATTTTAAAATGCTCTTTAAAAATCCATACACTATAATATTACAGCATTATTTCAATCTGAAATAACTCCATTAAAAAAACGTGGTATTGCAGTGACCCACATTTAAAGTCAGTGTAGTGCATCAATCCACATATTTATAATTTAACATTCCTCCCTAGATTTTCTCAGTTTGTTTAAAAATATCTCCTTTTGTCTTGCAAGCTCTGTACTTCGTAAGGCTGCACAGCCCCTTACTAAGGAGGAACAAGGATGTCAGTGGTTACTGCATCTCAGTTTAACTTTGTTTATTAGTTAAGAATTAGCTTCTTTTGTATTTAGTGTTTCTTCTTTTAGTATCACCACCACCTGCTTAACAACGTCGGACCTTACCTGTTCATCTTACACCTTGCACATATTTAGATGCTACCAAGTATCCTGACAGTTAAAGTTCTTCCTGGAAAAAAATCCTGTTTTCTGTTAACCCAAAAGCCAGTGCAGAAACTTCTGATTCCCTCTCCTATGATGCTCTGCAGATCTGGCTGAAAAAATGGGTGTTTTCTTTTGGAAAAGGACAACACAAAAGAAAACTAAAACAACTGTACAAAAAATTAGACTTTTTTTCCTGGCAGACTTCTCAGAGAACATTTGGATTTAAGTTATCACGCTGAAAGGCAAAAAAGGCTAGCACGAAATTACAAAGTTATATATTTTTATTTGAAAATATGGCTGTAATATCTCCTGGAGTTATACTTTGAGTGTTCTTCATCTCTCAGATTTTTAAATCTCTGATCCACAGTCCTCTTTTGCAGGTCCTTGGACAACTGAAATACTAAGAAAAAAGTATTCAGTTTAAGTTGTCCACCACAGGGTCTGTGCTTCCACTGGGAGATCTGGGGGTGAGCACCCTGAATAAGTTTGAAAAGCGCTGATCTCTAGCCTAGGAGTGGAGTGACAGGCATCTGTCTGTCTGGACATCCCCTTCCACTGCAGGGCTAAAAGAGTCAATACCATCCTCAGCCGTGCAAGCAGGACCTGGCGCCGGGACAAAGGCTGACGTTCTCCCTTTTTCCCCTTTTTTGGAAGTTCAGTGTGAGGAGCCAGCTCGGCTGAGGCTGCTGGCCAGGACATTTTATCCGCAGAGGCTGCAGAGGTGCCAGGCCAGGCTGTTCCCAGGGGATCCCCTGCTCCTCACTGCAGTGGCGACACCAACCCGCATGCATGAAACCCTCCGGGAAGGGAGACAGAGTTTCCAAATTGACACCGTCTCAGCACTTGTGTGGGAGCCAGGTAATTCTCACCTGGCAGCTCGGAGCAGCTGGCACTGCGCTTGCTCCTACAAGTTTTCCAGGAAGGTGACGGGAGGAAACTCCCTGCCACCTTCTCCAAGGGCAGGTGTGAGTCATGGGAGCCTACAGCTGGGGTCAGGTCCTTACAGACCATCTGTCTGTCTGTCCGCAAGCACAGCGTAACCCAGTCTGCTGCAACCCTGCTCTCACTTTGGGGTAAGCTGTGGCTGTCCCAAAATAATAACGGATCTGAGAAGGAGTCAGGTATGGATGGGAAAATTCTTCACAATAAAATCTGGAAAGGCTGAGCACAGAGAAACCAGTCTGCCCAAGAGGCTTAGAGGGTAGGTATGGGAGTGAAGGCCACCCAGCTGAGAAAGAAATAGGAAGCAGCCTTTGGAGCAATCCCTCTCACATTGCATTTGCACACACAGGTCTGGAAAACATCTCCAGAGAAATCCAAGTGGGTTTGAAAAGCAAAGCCTTTTAGTTGATAGCCTTTAAACTGTTCTACAAGGATTTAAGTGTGCATGGAAAAGCCTCATTTTTTTTCTTTTGAAAAGCTTGCTTGAACTTTTGCTTTGTACAAAAAGTGTCTGAGGCAGAAGTGCCAAAGTTTTGTGGAAAAAAAATCGTTAAAATGTTCACAACTTCGCATACCCAATGCTGAATCATTGTTTTGAATTGCGGGCAGTTACTGTGGGGTGAGACAAGAGTATGACTTGTTTTCTCAGTGAAGTATTCATATATGAACAGAAAATGTATTATGTCTTCAACTTCTGTTGAATTCTGCTGTGAGAGTTCAAAAATCATATAATGTTTTCTCCACGCTGCTTTGGTTGGAGTAAATAAAAACTTCTATTATCTTTGGTGGCAGCAAAGCTGTGAACATCCTCAAAATACATGTTCCCATGAAAAGTCACACTGTCTGCAAAAAGAAAAAGAATGGATTTTTCTCTGGACTACAAATTTGTTTGTTATTGGCTAAAAAAGGGCATCAATCTTCTCAGATGTCTTTTGCTGTTTTTAAAATGTAGCAATGACAGAACATCAGATGCAATGTTTTACTGAAATTTCCAAACTCTTTCCACTGGAAAATACAGGGATTATGCACTAGGGATAAATACAATATTACTGAGTTAGCAGTTGCAAAGGGAACTGAGGAAATCACACTTTACCCCTCCCCACCAATACCCTTTCACGTTAAGAACCAAAATTGCTATAACTCAAATTTTAATAAGAATTTATATGCCATACTGTTTCAGGTAATCTAAAGACAGTATTCTGCAGTGTTAATTTTTTGTTTAACTGTTTCTCGATAAGAGACAGTTTATAGCTGGAAATGCCAATACCCTTGTGGAGTGCGATTCCTGGGCTATGGGTTCCAGCTGCGGCTCGAGAAGTTGCTGTCATCAAGTGAGATGCTCCTCTCTCTACCTGTGGAGACTCCTCAGCTCTTTAACTGCTGGCACCCCAAGAGGAATCAGTAGCCAGCAGTTGCTGCAGGGCAAAGAGAGACCTTGTCATCTTCACACAAGTGTATTCACAAAGCTCACAGGCAGTAAAGACAAAAGAGACTAATGGGATCATTTCATGTGATCAACAGCAATCGCAGGCTATAGAGTTACCTCCAGTAATTCCTGCATCAAGTCTCACAACCTGTGGCTGAATCAGAACATATATTTTTGAGAGAGCCATAATCTTGATTTACTTGTTTGATTTGATTTTGTTGCTTTATTCCCATGCGGTTTGAATTAGTTCCAGCTATGTATTTGTGTTTGAAATGGGATTCCTGAATTCCCAAGTGGTCAATCAGGCAGCAAGATGTACTCTCAGGTTTATCTTGCACTGCTGGTCCTGGGCACAGACATTGCAAGAATTCTTGGCCCTATGTATAATTTTTCCAGTATGCCCCAAAATTGAATTACACATGGATGATATGGCTGAGGGGGAATGTAGTACCTGAAACAGTCTGCTGTGATCCAAATACATCTGAGCTCCACTTTAAATTGTCTGTGGTTGCAGTCAGTCATAGCTGTAAGGTGTTTCAGTGCTGTGGGTTGTCATGACAGGATGCATCACCACAGCTTACCTATAGGCTCTTGAGATAGCATGGACCATGTAGAAATCCATTACTGTGTGCCTTTAAGGATGAACGCAGGTGTCAGGACTGGGTTACCGCAGGTTTCCGAGCTCTGAAATTTGCTTCTATTGGAAATCTGCCCTGGCTTCTGCAGGACAGGGTTCCTGGCAGTAGGTAATGGCATGTTTAGATGATTTAGTTTTTCAGCTAATCTTTGCTGCTGATTGACTCCCGCCATGGAGGAAAGGAGGTTTCGGTATGTTGATGCTATTCATGATGGGTGATTTTATGTAAGATGCAGCTTTTAAAACTCCTAGGTGGCCCACTTTCCATTACAGCTTTAAACTAGCTGAGGTTACTTTACCATCCTGCTTCACTCATCCTTGTCCCCTTTCCAACAACCAGCATAGATAGGAGAGACGCATTAGTAATGCAGGCTCCCACTGTTATGCTATGTTTTCTCTTTATATACTAGTATCAGAGAAAGAATTATTTTTACATATACAGCATTCTTACTAGAGTCATATTTCTCATGATCTGATGTGTAATATTTTACCAATGCATCTTTATTTGGCTGTAAGAGGAGAAAGCAGAAAAAAGCCAATATAGTGGTAAGCAGTGTACAGAAATATTGAGAAACACTGAGTGGGTGAGGGAAGGAAATTACTTCAGAGGCTGAAGGGATAAAAAGAGGAAATTACTTCATTCACCTCGTTGCTGTGCAGTGTCTCAGCATCCAATCACAGGGAATCAGGCAGGTAAACAGGAAAGAAGAAGAAGAAGTCAATGATTCCCCAGTGTGGTGGCAAGGGAGCACTGTGAGTGACTGCTCAGGGTGGCTTCAGGAGATGTCCTGAACAGTAAAAGCCAGAAAAGATGCTTGTATGTGTGACCTGGACTGCTGTCTGCCAGGAAGGCCACCGGCAGAGAGAGGCCCAAGTGCATTTGCCTCAGGAGTGGGACAGCTGAATGCAAACTGCCCATCGGCTGTGGTCTCTGGCCCTGCTAACTTCCAAGCTGTGCTCAGGAACAGTTTGGCATGAGCCAACACCATACAACAGAGGCCATTCAAACAATTTAACAGGGGTTCAGTTTGCAGTGCCTGTGAACATTTCCAGTTTTACTTGCTAGCACAGGCAGCTAAAGTGCTCCTATGCTAAGCTGTGTGATGTGGTTTAGGGTTTTAAAAACACAGGGTCTGTGTGCATGTAATCTCTTCCAATACCTAACATAATCTAGGGAAGTTTCTTTGGCAGACGGTAGTACAGTGAATTAGAGCCTGAACCACAAGAGTCTCCAGAGAATAGGTAGCACATTTGCAAGGCTCTCTTCTGACCTAGCCCAGCAAGTGGCAGAGATCTCGGGGGCTGATAGCAGCCTTTCGCTGTGCCTGCAATGACTGCTCCACTCACCCGCTCCGTGACTCCTGCCTGAACCAGCCCTCAGGAAGCAGCAGGCTTTGCCTTTGGTTCTGTGCCAACTTCTGCAGCCTCATCCCATCCTGGCAGCACAGTGTCCTTTGCAGCCTCGCTTGTAAAGCATGGAGGTTTATTTTATTTTTTCATTTGTATTTTTTTAGTCTTCTGAGACTGCTTTCATTTCCTCTGGGGAATTTCACAACAGCTGGATCAGCTGAATAACTTGGCTCGAAGATGCTCCATTTTGTACTGATTTCTGTGATTACAATGATAAAAGCTATGGTATCAGGCAGTGTTTCACTGAGGTCCAGAGAGCTATATAAAAGAATAGTTCTTTGGGGGCTTCCAGTCAATGCAATATATAATGCTTAAGACTGTGGATCAGGCATGTTCTGGCTGCTTTATACAGCTCCACAGACTGTCCAGGTTTATGACTGTTTTGTGTCACCAAGGTGATGCAGAACATCCCAAGCATACCAGTGAATGTGGCCTGATGAATATATTGTATTTCTTGATACCTGGGGGAGATCATTGTTCTTTGGACCGGAACACTCTTTGTGATCTTGAATCCTTTTTGATTGCAAACATAGGAGCCAGTACAGGAAAAGCATCCTTAGGCCAAGTTATCCCACTCATCCAGCTGTTAAAAAATCCCCAGAGGAAATGAGGGAAAACCCAGACTTCAGGAGAACATGAAGCTTTGTATTAAGGATGTATTAATAACTGATTTACTGTCCCCTTTTGTCTAGTTCTGTGTTAACTTTCATTTGTTTTCTGACCCTAAGGCTATAATGATCCTAGGCCAAAGCAGTAGGGCTTATGTGGTTCAGGTTTGAATAAGCATCTGATCTTTGGAGAATGGGGCTTATTCTGACTGAATCACTCCACTTTTTAGTACGTGTGTGTCTCTGATCAACATCTTCTCAGAAGAAAATTATTTGGAAGGTACATGAAGCAACTTGCTTTGGTATTTTAGGAGATCAGCTTTAAAATGTGTGAAAGTTATATCAAATAAGCTGTGAAGAAAAGAATTAATGTACTTCCCAAATCAATTTGGTTAATAATTTGCTGTAATCACCTGGAACTTTTTCCTTGAGTCCACATGCTGAGGAACAAAAGTCCTGTTTAAAGCACTCCATTGTTTAGGGAGAGTGTTTTGTGAGAAAACCAAGAACATGCTGAATGATACCGAACTCTTGACAACTGCTTTCTGACTGCACATTAGTTAAATACACTCCTGGATCTTGTATTTGAACAGTCATGCTTTTGACTGTGTTTGCTTGATCTCATTCCTGTAAGCTACATAACAAAGAGGAAGCTGTAATGACGAGATCCAGCTAAGCAATATTTTTCCAGAGAAGTCTGAGCCTTTGATACTCAAGACTTAGGTCCCAGTGATGCCTGTGACACATGGCAGTGGAGGATGTGGAGGCTAATGAGAAAAACTGGCAAAAACTAGGCCTATGTTGAGGCCTGCTTTATTAAAATGCTGGTTTTACTGAATTAAGTCACATATTTTCAATGAAACACTGCTGTTCAGAAGACCTGCAAGGCCATGTTCCCTTCCTCAGTGGCAGCAGAGGGTTAAGACCTCTCTAGCATCCTTCCTTTTTCCAAGTCCACAGCCCTGAGTTTCCTTGCTGAGATACGGGAGCTGATTTTCTCTAATTATCCTACCCCAAAAAAACACATTTGGAAAGAGGATTCAGGATGCTACAGTCCAATATAGGACACCTTGGGAAAAACATCTTAGGCCACGAGGTGTCTGGTGTAAATCTGTGAAAACATACATGTAAAACTCCTGTGAGAAAAATTATGACCTGCCCAGGAAACTGAGAGAGAGCTGAGCCCATCTGGGGAGAAAGATTCAGTCTGATGCCTTGGTGTTATCCTGACAACTGCCAAGGCAATAATTAAGTCATTAGTGCCGTGGATTTTCTGCATTAATTTCCTATGCAGAAGCATACTGAATTTAGTGTGCTCATTATGGTGGTTTTAGTGTGTGTCCTGTTGCAACCAATTTTTATTGTTGTTTGGTTTTTTTATTGATGTTTTGTTTCCCTCAAACCACTGAAAAGAGTAGTTTACCCTAATAAATGGGTAATGATGATTTCACTACACTCCATGTTTTAACAGTTGTCAAACTTAATTATTAAATGAAAAAACTGATCTCTCTGGACATCTGCTCCACCCTGCTTCAGAAACATATGGAAAAAGTAAGACATTTCTAAAAAAAAATAATATTAAAAATAGGTTTAAGGAAGTAAATTTTATAAATATCACTTGCTGGAAAAAATAAAACCTTTCTGCTTTGATTGTCCAGCGGAATCAAAACCAGGTTGGATCACACAGTAGTAGCTGGCCTCTGTCTTTATCCAGGGGATCCTCACACCAGAGCCCTCGTGTGCAGCCTTTCCCACCGGCTGCCTGCCCCAGGGTCTCCTCCAGACCCAGTAACTCTCTGCAGAGCAATCACCATTGATGGAATTTGGGCCTCTGAATGTAGCCCCGAGGCAAACAATAAGAGGCTATGTTACTTTGATCTCCACATCCAGAAGAGTTAATTGTGAGCAGCCTCATTGAAATAGGCAGGGTGTTTCGCCATAGGAAGATACCCTGGGATATGTCCTGAACTCTGGCCACAGAGAGGTTGCGCTCCTCTAACTGAGAGCAGATTTGCTGTTCTGCTTGGAAAAAATCAACAGCAGAAGCAATAAACAAACGGAGCTATTATCTTTAAAATAAAGGAAGGATTTCCAGTTGGCTGGTTTTCCCTTATAAAACTATTTATGGTGCACATTTTTGTATACGGATAAGAATATTAACACACAAATCAGTTCTTTGAAGAACAGTGGAAAAAAACTTTACTTATCATGTAATCAGTAGGTATTTTTTTCTGTTTTAAGTCCTTTATGGACAACAAAGAATGGGATGGAAAGTGGTGGGGAAGGTGAAAAGTCTAAAGAAATTAAATGATCCTATACATTACAACTCTGTCTTAATACATAGCTCTCTAGCAATATGAAATCTGTATACCAGTGTCTTCTTTAGAGTGTGATGGGCCCTCTAACACTCTCAATCCTATTTTCAGCTATGTCAGAGCCCACACCTGTTTCCGGAGTTACCAAAGGTGTTAAAACTGCCATGTCTTGAGGTTTTATTTGCCTTTGCCATAGCCCTTCAGGTCTGTTCTGGCAAGTGCTGCCATCACTTTCAGGAGGGACCTGATCCAAAGACATTTATTATTAGTCAAAAGGAAAAGACTCTCTCATCCTTGGGGTCATTCTGCTGCCCATTATAAATCAGCTGAAAACAAATGTAAGCTGGTTCTACTCTCATTTTCAAATTAGTTCTTCAGATTCCTGGTTCCTTCCAATAAATAGGTTTCTGGAGAAAACTGGAAAGTGAGTGAAACCCTCTCTGTGCGCTTTATTAGTGAGAAGATGGATGGGCTGCGTAAGGTCATGGTGCCTTTGCCACCTGCAGCTCTCCCTGCTGCATCTGAATGCACCAGGTCACACATTCCTCAGCAGCTCTCCATCCTCCTCACCCTGCTCAAGGCTTTTAATTTTGGTTCTTTGTTTTAAGGTACCTGATTTCAGCCTTTCTTCTTAGCTCTAACTGTTGGTTCCGTGGCATCCTCAAGCGTCTGAGGAAAGAAAAACAGGGCATTTTTCCCCCTATTTTACATCAACCCTAGGTTAGCCACTTTTGTGCTCAATGTAACTTTACCTGCTGTTGCAGTCTGACTGAACTGTGCTTTGCATTACTGGCTTAGCTATCCTTTTTAACCCTGTGTGTGGATAGGAGTATTAGCATACCAATGAGAAGTCTCTTTAACCTCCTGCAAACTCCCTTCAGTGTTTGCTGGAGAAAATGAATCAAAGCTCTTCTTTTGATGTCTGGCTGGCTCCAGGTGTATGAAGTTCTTCTGTCATTCTAATTTCTTACTTCCATTTGGTTTCTAACTTCTCCGGCAAATGACAGGTATTAATACACATGGATCAGATTCCCCCCTGATCCGTCTCATCTCTAGGCTGAAAGGTCCCAGCTCTCTCAGCCTCCTCGTAGGGCAGAACCTCCAGTCCCTTAATCATTCTTGTGGCCCATCACTGCACTTGCTCCATTTCTTTCTTGTAGTGGGGAGGCATTCTTAAATACTAGCAAAGAGTTGTTAGTGGAAAGCATTGCCAGTGGATGAGACTGGAAACCCTTTGGACAGGTATTTCAAAGTGATCATATAAACCACGTGCTGGTTTGCTCCCCAGTTATGTATGTGTAGAAACCACGATGCCCTTACAGAAGGTGCAAGTGCTTTTACATAAGAGACCCCAGCACGATGCAAGTGTTTTTTCCAAGACCCAAGTGACAAACAACTGAAGGTTTGCAGCCACACACCTAGTTCTCATGTGAGGTAGTTCAACACTTTCCCTTCCTAAAGGAAACTGGTAGCAAAGTACCCTCCCATATACTGCAAGAAGGTTTGTGAAAAAATATTGAAAAGCCAATGTCTGTCCTGTGAGGACAGTAACTGTTAGGAGAATAATTAAGAAGAGAAGTAGACGGCAGATGGCTGGAAGTAAAAGAGCAGTTAAGGAGCTAAGTTAATCCCAGAGAAGAAGGAGCCTTCTCTGGTGTCCTCTGCTATAGACGTGGAAAAGTAAAGCTGAAAGATTCCTACCAGACTACTGTCCTGCCAGACTTAGGCCTAATGAACTACCAGTGCCCCCAGCTAATTTTATGACCTTCATAATAAAGTACACCTTTGCAGAGACTTCTTCATACAACAGACCCAAGACTTAGCTACTCAGCCCACAGTCTCTTAAATGAACTTGCCAAGTCCCAGCATTTGCCTGGGGTTTATTTGTTTGTAAACAGGGAAATAAGAAAAAGCCCATGCTCCCTTCCCAGGCCCTACAGGTCCTGGTACATAATCTTTTGCTGCTGTCACCCAACTATTCGTGTGACTGAATTTTATTGCCTGAAGCACTTGATTAATGTTTTGTGTGGCATTACTTTGCTTTAGCAGGAAAATACAATGCATGTGAGATATTTCCCTCTTCCTACATATTCTGTGGAACCTTATCGGAAACTGCTCCCTCTTCAACTTCATAGGAAAAGGGGATCTTACAATCTTCTGTTTGTTCATTGTGCCAAATGTGCTTGAAGAACGCCATTGCTCTGAATAAGCGCCAAACGTGATAATGAACTTCTTCACCCTTTAAAGATCACACACCCGGGGGATGCTGTAGCAACAAGTTCCTCTGAGCAACCCTCCTGCAGACTAATGATAAAAGTTTCACGAGCACAGACATCACGTACTGATGTTGACACTTGCTAGTGACTAAAGGATAAATGACATGCAGTGCCTTTGCCTTGATATCCTGTATTCTGACCAGATTTAGCTCATCTTCCTGCCTAATTTCCTTTGTCTTGTTTGTAGTTCTTTTTCTCCTTAATTGCTGCTCTAGCCTGTCTTTATAAATTGCATTCC
>NW_010183024.1:35329-39990 GCF_000695765.1 Mesitornis unicolor
TGTTTACTTGTCAGGGGCACACAGTCACCATGTGACAGGACGTGTGTGCTCAAAACTGACAACGTGTGTGGATCAAAGCCAGCAAGGCAAAGAAAAAGCTTCATAAACAATGCTGTAAATAACATCTGGGCTGTCCAAATATGGAAAAACGTGATAGTTTTCCCTCTTTGTTGTTATTTTGTTTTGTCGTGGACATCTCCCTATAGACACAAACAAGTCTGAAGTCAGTAATTATGGTACAGATTATTTTAAGCTAATTCTCATCACCAAATGCATAGAACAACATGCTGCAGACGGAAAAACCAGACAAGGTGAAGTGAAACTTCAGGAAATGAATGAACCAGTGTTGGAGAACAAAGCCGGGGAAAAAAAAGAAACTGAGCCAATTAAGAAACACATGGAAAATGATTAAAAGAATCTCAGTTTAAATGTCCTCGTCTCATCTTACTACATAAGATACTGACACACAGTTTTTCCAACTTATCAGAAATTGGAATACAAACAGAGGAGAAATGTCCAAACCTACAAAGGAGTAGAGTTCAGACAAAATCAGTTCTGGGTCTGAAAAAGCTCCTACTTTTGTTTTGTTTCCTAAGTCAAAGTTGGACTGGATGCTACTTTGCCAGGATTCCTGGCTCTGGGTGTTGAACCTAAATTGTTGCTGTTGCTCTGGCAAAATGGATGGAGAGGTGGATGAGAAATTAATTTGCCCACAGCCCCAGGGTTATCAGCCACCGGCTTTTTTCTGGAATCAGTGGAGAGAGATGTGATGTGCAAATTAAGCCCTTCCAGTGGGCAGTGGGCATGGGATAATACTAGAAAATGGGAATTATCATTCCTTCCTTAATTCCATTTGAATTTTTAGCTTTTTCTATTGGGGACTTTCCTTTTCTTTGTACAGGGCCCAGCTCTATAGAGCCTGCTTTGGGTTGGAACCTCATGAAGGTAATGTTAAAGCCAAATACCTTTATAAACAGGTAAGCTCATCTGAATGGCTGGATCTATGAATTCAAGAAGGCTTTAGTCTCTATTAAGATTTTTGAGCGTCAAAACAAGCTAGGTGATACTGAAATAAGTTCTGACTTTCAGTATTCTCTCTTCAGAGGTAAATGGATGCCTCTTGGATTGTGTTAGCTATAAATTAACTATAAATCATAGAACAGGAACTTATAGATACTTAGACTGATAGTGAAAAGGTTAAAATTACTGTTTTCTGTTATAACCTGATCCAAGTCTCAGTGAACTGCAACAGAAGATGGTTATAGAATAGGTCTCAATGAATCTCCTCATTTCCTATGAATTCAGTAAATGAATTCCAGCAAAGAAAATATGTGATTCTGGGAATTTCTGATGCTTCATGTTGGTGATTTTTATGCAGTTAATGCATATATTTGTAAATAATTCTCCCACCATTAAAAACAGCTTGCCTCTTTTTCTGCAGGCTATCAACACATTTGCAGGATGCCAAAATGTATACAAATATGGTTTTTAAACCACATGGTCAATCCGGTCTAGACTTCTTGAGCAGCATTTCTAACATTGTCAAGACAAAAGTATGTGCCGTTTAGACCATATTCATGCTATTAAAGTAACACACACGTACTATCCTCCTAAATCTGCAGGCATGCACTGTTTCAAAATTTATTTCTACCATAGTACAGATGCTGACCCTTGTAAAGAACAGTTCTATTAAAACCAGGCATAAGGGAGTAAGAGGGACATTTTAGAAGTGCAGAGTCTGCAGGAGGACACCCACTGTGCTCCTCACAGACACTTAAAGTTGTTAGAAGTCTATGTAAGACGGCTACTTGCCTGTTCATAAAATCAGATGGATGCTGCTCAACAACTCTTTCTGGAAGATCTGATGCTACTAGATGCTGACTAGGATGATGAATATTTGCATCAGGTATCATTTATCTGAAAACATCTGTGTAGAAGAGGTATTTATTATCAGAATGACTCTATAACGTGGATTATTCTGCCATACCACATGCATACGAAATAGTGAATTTATACATCAAAGCCTGCAGCACCTCCTGAAGATTTCCCATTGTGCTGTGAACATTTTGCGTTCTTCCCTGTTCTGGTCAGAGTAAACCAGCTCTCAAATAAACAACAATTTACACAGGTCTTCAAAGAGGTGCAGAGTCTGGATGAAATTCTACACAGCACTTTTTAAGAAGTGCAGACGAGAATTTATAAGCTAAGGTGGAGATTAAGTTCCCATCATTTGAAGGCCCATAGTGCCTTTCCAACCATGAGTTGTTCCAGGTCCTCCTGGCACAGAATCATCCTGGTGGAGAATTGAGAGAGACCTGAGAGCAGCCAAACCTGTGAGAGCCCCCCCAGCCATCTGATCACCTTCAGTGCTCCCCAAGACACTGCTGGGCTGCTCTGCTGTCCCAAAAAGCCCACTTCTGTCAAGGGCCTGAGCTGGGCCTGCTGCAGATGCCTGACCAGGAGATCACAGAATCACAGAATCGCTCGGTTGGAAAAGACCTCTGAGATCATCATGTCCAACCGTTCCTGTCTACCCACTAAACCATATCCTTAAGTACCTCATCTACCTGCTTTTTAAATACATCCAGGGATGGTGACTCCACCACCTCCCTGGGCAGCCTGTTCCAGCTTCTAACGACCCTCTCAGTAAAGAACTTCTTCCTTATCTCTAACCTGAACCTCCCTTGGCACAGCTTGGTGCCGTTTCCCCTTGTTCTATCCTCCATCACCTGCGAGAAGAGACCAGCACTCACCTCTCTACAACCTCCCTTTAGGTAGTTGTAGGTGGTGATGAGGTCTCCCCTCAGCCTTCTCTTCTCCAGGCTAAACAACCCTAGTTCCCTCAGCCGCTCCTCATAAGGCTTGTTCTCCAGACCCCTCACCATCCTTGTGGCTCTTCTCTGAACACGCTCCAGAATCTCGACATCCTTCTTATAGTGAGATGAAGACCTCAGGAGGCAGCCTCAGGGCTGTCTGTCAGGGCCTGCACCAAGGAATCCTTTTTGGGGGGTGATCTTGGCATTACAGCTCTCCAACATGACTCCAGCTGGCACAGGGCTATTAGAAGAGAGTGGGTAAGGGATTTTTGGGGGAAAGAACTCAGTCTTGGGATTTAGCATTCAGACACTGGATTTGCTCTTTTTAATTCAGTTTAGTTTATCTGCCCTATGGTATATTCAGAGGATCTGTCATTGGGAGTTTCCAAGTAGTGTTAGAGATAGGTGGGTTTGGGTTTGGGCAAGGGAACCATCAGATGCAAAAAGCTCATCCTCATCCTTTCACCATGTCAGTGGCACAATTTTCATATGAGGGCTTTGCCTTCTTCCTTCAGCTTTAAACTGATCATGGGAGAGATGATACTTCACAAGGCAGGAACAGTATTTGGAACTGCCAGTGATCAAACTCACCTTAACATTATCATAAAAAAAATTATTATTGGCATCACATAACAAGAAACACTATAATTAGAGTAATTTTGTTTATTTTTAAGTGGACAAACAGTAAATTCCGATGTTGGTAGAAAAGCACTGATGAATGCAAATTATAAAATCTTTCTGTTGCAAGACTTCTATTTTTTTATTAAAGGCAGACTGATTTTGGCATGTATCTTAACCAAGGAATTATTTTTGCACATTTTCTTTCATTCTTCAGCCCAAATGGCACATCCCTGGAAAAATGTAATGAAGACAAACAGGAGGGTACCATCCCATGTTACACCTAGAATATTTTTCTTATTTAGTGACTCCATGGGTACTTCCCTACATGAGAAGAGTGGTAGCTTTCATTAAAGATTTAAATAAGAAAAACTATAAAGGGGGAGGGGAGGGGAGAAATACTTCATTTTCGTTAACAAACCAGAAAACTTTAACAAAACATTTGCTCCTAAAAGGAGACTTTTAAAATTATGTGCCTGGTAATCTTGCTGTCTGTTTCAGTTTCCCATTTGGAGAAAAACCAATGAGATGCTTGTGGCAGGATAGTTTTTCCCCTGAACTATCAATTTCCTTAAATATGTTGATTTAGCTTATGAGCCTTTCTGTTAGACAAAAAACACCATTATCTGTGTGCAGGAGACCAAAATGTCTACAATGTTCTTTAGGTTTGTTGTAGTCTTTGATATCAGTATTTTGAAGATTTATTGATCTGCCTATGCTAGAACTGAAGGATTTAGTCAGTGTTAAGCAGTTTAATTTCTGTTTTCTCTAAGGAAACGACCAGAAAGTTACAGTTTTGTCCTAGAGTACTTCAGGCAGCTGTTTCTTAGCTTTCCTACACAGCATATGCAGATGATCTCCACAAGAACAAGTGAGGAGGAGATTAATTTTCTTTAGTGATAACTTCCAAATAAGCTTTTCTACATATTTTATCTGGTGATGCAGCAGGTAGAAAGCAGGTAGCTTGGGTGAGGGTTATTTAGACTGAGTCTTATGTAAGTGAGAGAAGACTTCTATGTTCAGAAGTGTATGCTCCGCTTGCCCACAGAATCCAAGTGTGCTCCCCAGTCTTGGCAGTGAGAGGCTTCCTGACCTGTTTGGTTTTTTTTTTTCTGAATGTCTGTACAAGGATATTTATTAAGATAAAGAGAAAAGTGTTCTCTTTAAAAAGGGTGTGAGTACACTCTGTCTGTCCTCGCTGTAGGGTTGCTGCTGTAGACTCTTTCC
>NW_010183024.1:40021-47270 GCF_000695765.1 Mesitornis unicolor
ATCCTGCCTGGTTTCCTGATATGTGTTTAAAGAAACAGAATATATATATTCATAAAAATAATACCAAGTCATTGGTTCAGAAGAAAGAATGTTACCATTTGAGTTAGCAGGAATATTTCCTTCTGCGTCAAGAGGCTTGACTGAGACAGACACGTGTAACTTGTTATCCAATGTTATCCAAGCAGATGTAGTTTTGACTTTAGGATGTTAAAAATAAGCTGGTGATAACCGGATAACTGTGTATTTTGAAACAATTAGTTCCTTGTATACAGAGAGGGATGGTGGTGTGTGCTTCTAACATCTGCACTTTTTCTTATTTGTGAGTGCATGAAAACAGGAAAATAGCATGAAAGACCTGAAGCAGAATTTTTGTTGCATCACAATTCTGCTAATGAACTTCCACTGGAAAGAAATTGACAGCTTTAATTGTGTTTTTTAAGCATGTAATATACAATTCATTATTGTGTCATGCATCCTATGATTGTGAGATACTCTTTATTACTCATTGTTATACCAGGCAACATTTCTCTCCTGCATACATCTGGTTTTATGTAATTCCTAGCAATGGAAAAAAACATAGCACTTGTCTTGTGGGATCTCTTCATAGTTGAGTTTCCTCTGCTTGCTTTTTAGAGCAAACTTAGTGTTTGCTTGGAACTTCATATTTTTGAGGCAAGTTTTTATTTACAAGTGATGACATTAAAGATGAATAACACAGCAAATCAGTTCAGCAATATAATTTTGAAGTCAATCAAGAAGCTCAAAGTAATTAATAGATACTTCATTTTAATCTATTGCAACAGATGCATGTGCTTCTCTTGGCAGTTAACTGCTTTCAGACACTAATTTGACACCATATGGGTGTCAGATTTCTGATCTCAACAACAGTTTACTTAATTGATGTCTTTATCTTTGAATGGGTTGTGTTGGCTCAGATGAAAAACCTAAGCATGCTATGAAATTGTAAACAGAGAGAGCTTTCCTTAGAGACTGAATCAGCATAACAGCAAAAAATGGGATATGTTATGTTTATGATTGATTTCACTTTGATATTGTGTAGCCATAACTGTGAGAAAGAGAGAGGAGCCGGAAACCAAAGGCAGTGCTGGGAAGCACATACATAAAGTATTGCTAACCCTCAAAATCATTGAATCATAGAATCTTAGAATGGCTTGGGTTGGAAGGGACCTTAAATATCATCCAGTCCAACCCTCCTGCCATGGGCAGTAAAGGTGGAAAAGATGCAGACTGAAGGTTGACAAAGATGATGAGAGGTTTGGAATCAGCAAAAGAATTCTAACTCTTCAGCTTGTAAAAGAGACGACTAATGCAGCAGATCTGCTATATTAACTAAGGAAGGGGAGTAGGCACTATAGGTGAATAGGCATCATTTATTCACTATTTCTTACCATTCAAGAGGGTACACTAACTGAAAATTTGAGGTATGGTGTTTAAAAAAAAAAGCAAGCCATTTTTTCACCCACAGTGTAATTAGCTCACTGTCACAGGATGTTGTGGAAGCCAACAGATATAAATGCATTCAAAATACAAATACAGAATTTTACAAAGAATAGGTTCATTGATGAACATCAAACACAATAGCCCAGATGCAACCTCTGGCTCAAAAATTCTCTGAACTCTTGATTACTGGCAGTTCTGTAGCCTTGCCCAAGGAAGGGTCATTTGAGTCTCCCTGTTTCCTTCTGTTCTGTGCTTAGCCATCTTCAGATGGCTAGTGTCAAAGAAAGGCTGCTAGGCTAGATGGATTTGGTTGGCCCCATCATGGTTCTTCCATTTTAAAAAGGAGTTAAAAAAGAAGTGGAGGTTTGCGAAAGTTCCACATATCTCACGTCTGTCAGTCATGTCCTGTTCCTTCTGTAATCACAAAAGGATAAAGAAAAACTTAAGGGTCTGGGGTGGGAGGGGAATCTTGCTAGGATAAAGACTCTTATTTTATACAAACTCTGCATGTTCACAACAAAGAAATATGAATTCCATCAGGAGAACCAGAACAACTGTGTTCCCTGATCAGGAACTGTTGGAAATGCTTTTGAAAACATTGCATTTCAAAAACAATACTTCCCTAAAAATACAAAAATAATAATAATTTTTAAATTATGTTGTTTCTTGTAACTGTAAAAATGAAAATACTGTGTTGTTTTCCTTGCAGCTGTATCAGAAAGGGAATCCCCTGTCTCTGTGAGGAACATTGAGATTTCTTCTGAGTCAGGCATGTTTTCTATGCCACAGTCTGAGGACAGTAAAATTTAGCTTGTGCTTTCAAGTATGGTTTTAGTTCCAGTTTGAAAGAGGTTTTCTGGATTCAGAGTCTGAGCTCTTGGCTGATCTCTACCCTTCAGTTCCTGAAGGGGTCCTACAGGAAAGCTGGGGAGGGGCTTTTTACAAGAGCAGGTAGTGATATAACGAAGAGGAATGGTTTTAAACTGGAAGAGGGTAGATTTAGACTGGATATTAGGAAGAAATTATTTACTGTGAGGGTGGTGAGGCACTGGCACAGGTTTCCCAGGAAAGTTGTGGATGTCCCCTCCCTGGAAGTGCTCAAGGCTAGGTTGGACAGGACTTTGGGCAACCTGGTCTGGTGGGAGGTGTCCCTGCTTATGGCAGGGTGTTGGACTTCATGAGCTTTAAGGTCCCTTCCAAGCTAAACTACTCTGTGATTCTATAAAAATTTCAAGCCAATACTGAGTATCGCCTTCCCTCCCACCTGCCCAAGAATGTCCACCTCTGCTCACCTATGGTACTGCCATCCCATGGCAGTCCACAGTCTGTACTGCAGCCATGGTTCGTTAATTGCAAATAACGTCTTGAGTTAGCAACCACATCCTGCTGACTATAAACCTAATCTTGTTCCTTGCCAACAGCTCACTCCCACAGAGGATGGAGATCACTGAAAGAGTCCAACACTGGTTTTTTGGCTACCACCATTTCTCCACCAGATGGAATTCATGAGCTTCCAGAGCCATCCTGTTGCCAGAGGATGAGCCTTGTCTGAGGTAGGTAATCCACTGAGATGCCAGTGTGTGACACTGCTGGGAGGACACGTAGTACGCTCAGTGTACCCTGAAGTTCATGTCAAGAGTGACAGGGCCACAGCAGAATGGCATGGAGATTATCACCTCACATCCTTGGGCAGAGAGAGAAAAGGAATGGTGTCACCCTGCATCTCTATTTTTCAGCTTCTCTTTTCCTGGAGATTTGTTGTGGAAGCATGGAAAACAACTTTTTAAATTAAACTGAATAACTCAAACGTAATTTGCCTTATAAAGAGTCACCAGAAGTCTGTGGGCCAAGACGGTGTGCTAGGTCAACTGTTCAGGCTTCTTAGTAAGACCTCTCTTATGAGTTACTGCTTTAGAAAATATTGCCTTAACTTTATGCTCAATCAGGTGATCTTTACCACATAAGGAGCAGTATGAAAACTGAAAATGAAAATTTATTTGGGCTTGCGAGAAAAAGGAACATCCAAATTAAACAACAATTACCATCAAGTACTGAGTTACTCCAAGTGATGCATGACAAACTTTTGGTGAAGTCTGAACTCTTCAGGTTTGTGGTTTCGTCTGTATTAGCTATCAGTAACGTAGAAAAGGGGGGGAAAAAAGCAGAAGTGTTTTCTTAAAGCAGGACTTTCTTACTGACACTTGTCAGTGAGAATTGAACTCTGGCTGGCACAAGTCATGAATCATAATTATTGGAAAACACTAGAAATACCTCGTCCCTTCTTCTCCTCTTTCTCCTGGAAGAATGCTTCCTTCATAGTTCTCATCAACTTAAATGGCAGGAACAAGTCAGGTGTAGACTGACACATTGTCATGCAAGCTGTAACTGGAAATCTAAAAATGCACCAGCAAAACCTAATAGTGAAACTGCGGGCTCAGACAACTGATGAAGCAGAAAGGGTAGAAGTGAGTTTCTAGCACAGGCTGCCTGCTGACATCAATCCATTTCCTGCTCACCTTACTCACATGAGTAGCCCCACAGAGATCAGCTAAAGCAGTCGTGTAAACAAAACAGCTTTTGGACCTCTTCCTTCTCTGCAAAATGAAGCTCCTAAAATTAAAGAAGCTGGCTAGTGATTTAATGTACAAAGGTGCTTTCTACCACCCCTTACAGCAACTTTCTCTCCTTTTTAGAAGTCAGTTCTTTCGCCTTTGTATAACTTTCCCTGTCTCTGTCTCTTTCATCCCTCTGTCTGGAGAATACCATTGGAATAGCAATTTCTGACCCCCGAATTAAGCAGCATGCTAAAACTGGGTGCTTACACACAGTGTAAGCAACTAAATACAATACAAGTACTTAAAGGCAAAAAACAGCATTCAGAACAACCAAAGCAGATGTATATTGCAATGACTGCACAGGAAACATTAGTACACAGTACCAGCAGACACAGATGACTGATAGCATTTGGCCTTTTGCTTGGACTTGTTTCAGATATCCAACCACACACATTCTGCTCCATATCTCAGCATGGGATCTTAAAAAGGTGCTGCAGGAATTGCAAAATTGGTGTCCAGTCTGATGCAATCTCTTCTAATCGTTTCCCACAGACATACATTGCAGCTCTGTTTCCTGAGTTCCATGATCACGTCTCTCGTTCTCTTCCCCTTTTATCTTCATCTTTCTCCCCCTCGATTCCTTTTCCTATTCAGCTAACTCTTCTGCATCATCACCCTATCCTCCTCTTCTCCCAGACGCATACTCATCAGCAGGTGCAAATCAGCATTGGTGCATTGATGTCAATGGGTGCGGTGTCAGCGAAAAACCTGGCTGACAACAGCTTGTTTGAAATGCAGAAATTCAGTCTTGCGCTCCTGCACCTCCTCACTGAGAACGTTTCACCTCTGCGCTGTATGTCGGTGACTGGCACAGGCCCTCCTCACCATCTCATCCTGTTAAAGTGTGAACCATTCACAGGGCTCTCTCTGATGGCAAGAGTTTAGGTGTTAAACACCCTGACAAGGATAACTTTGTGTTGCCATAATGTCGCTACTAGAAATAATGATGGCTCGGGCTGCTGTTCTGCAGTGGCTACATCAGGGACGGTAAACCCTCAACGCAACTCAGCAAGATGCCCAAACTCTCAATATTTCTACAAGTCTCCCCAAAATTTCTGAAGTGCCTAGCAGCGCTTTCACACATGCGCATCAAACGCCGATTGCAGGCTGGCAGTCTTGTCGTGTTAAGAAAACAGTGGCAGAGGTCCAAGTTATGTTGTTTTTCCTTCTGTGGTATGATCAAAGGACTATAAACAAAGACACAGAGAAGGTCTCCCAAACAAGTTTCTGCAGTGACTGCATTGAGATTGCAGACAATGGGCAAAGTACAGTAAAGTCAGTGAAAGTGAAAAGGACTGGTAGGGAAAAGTACATTTTTCGAGGCTCAGAGAGCCTGGTCAGCTGATGAAAAGGTGATTTAGTTATGTGTAACCGGCCCCCTCCAATTCCTGATTAACTCAGTGACAGGCCTCATCAAGAAAGTTTGTGTTAGCCTGTTTAATTTTGATTTTTTAAAAAAATCTCTTTTACCTTATGACACTATTGTTCCAGTGCATGGCCCCAGAAAGATCTCACTCGTTCACCCCTGAACCATTGTAAGAAGAATGGTGGATCCAAGAGTGTTGGAAAAGCCTGTGGCATTGTTTTGCTGTCGTGCAAACCTGGCTACATTATCATTATTATCATAGACTGACATCTTTCTTTGCCTTTTCTGTTTTCCAAGACAAAAGAGCCAGCTGAGGCTGGAACAAAGGAGAATACAGGGAAAAGGAGAGAATATGTCGAGCAAGAATAGTTTGGAAAGGGCCAAAAGTGGAAAAGGAAATCTAATTCTAGCCTCATCCAGGGGAAAAAAGTTTTTTGAGAAATGTAAACAAATCAGGAAATCCTGGCACTTACTCCAGTTCCGATTTGGCGAAACACACCAGCCCTTTCCCTGTGTGTGAGCTGCTGTTTGTGAATGAAATCCAGATTAGGTTATTCATTGAGCCCTGCCAGTCCCACAGTTTCCAGGTTTCCTTTTGCCTATGGCATAGCTTAAACCTTAAAATAATAATAATAAAAAAACATATGCATGTTATTAACTCTCCATATTCAAATGGAAATACAATGCTATCATAAATCTCTTTTTTTTTTCTAATGTAAATTCCTTTCTCCAGCATGAAGCTGCAGGAAAGCCATTGTATCTGCGCAATCTAAACTTGAAAGGGAATTTTTGTTAAACTAGTTATGATAGGGGAAACATGTTTTTCACTGAGTTGAAAGATTAAAGTTGGTCATAAAAAGGGGTGGAGGGGCTGAGGGAGGATTATTGGTTGCTCAACTAATGATTAGATACAGGACTTCAAGGACAAATTAAGGAGCACAAAAAGAAAGATTTCTGAAGATAAGTGAAACCAGTTCCAATAATATCAAATAAAATATGCCTTGTTTATCACAGATTTTAATCTCCCCAGCTCTATTCTGCCCCTATTAGCCTAATTAGACAAAAAGAGTGTAAACCCCAAAAGAGGCAACCAATCTTTTGTAGACCTTGAAGTCGGCCCAGGATGTCTGTCTTCCAACTTGCCCTCCTTTTTCCTCTTGCCCAGCGCAGGTAATTTCCCTCTCTCTTGTGATTCCAGCTTAAATGGCTTCTTTGTAACATTTTTTGTCTCCCTGATTTTATTTTTTATTCCTTACAGAAATATGGCACCGGTTCCCAAAATGCCCTTTTTCCCTGATCCAGAGCAGTTTCTGGCTCATTAATGCACTCTGTTTAGGGCGGGAAGGGGGTGCAGGAAGAGGAGGGGGGTTTGAACGCTGCTGCTCCTACCTCAGGCAGGGTTCATCTGCGCTGAGGTATGCAGACTCTTGGGGGCTAAACCATAGGATAGGTCAGAACCCATAAAAATAAAGAACCTGGGAGAGCTGGAACTCATTGTGCAGCTCTAAATGGCCAAAACAAAGACGTGTACCCTGTCCACGGAGAAATGAAAAAGAGTTTTGTAAATACGAACCAGGAGCAATGGCGAGCTGGCATTAAAGGTTGTCTGCACAGTGAATTGCAAGGAGTTAAGGAAAAAAATCCCAATGCACCACAACTCATTTGGGCCTTAAGAGTGGCTTTGGCTCAGGACTGAGCAATTTCAGCGTTGCTCTGAGGTGAACACACATGTAATGATGTGATCAAGTTGTTGCCTCTGCACTGTACATGCTTTCAGTCAAATCCTTGTGAAATTAAAACATCGGAA
>NW_010183024.1:47301-60743 GCF_000695765.1 Mesitornis unicolor
TCAATTGCCAGAGAGCTGGAGAAGGTAACACTTGCACAATCATCTTTTTGGCATAAAAATGGTTCCATCTTTTGCCTGGATATAATCAAAAGCTGTGAGACATCCTGAGCTAAAATCACAGTGAAAGCAAGGTGTTTTCATTTTAGTGTGATATTACCATAGCGTCATGAACCTATTTTCCTTGTGGAAGCTGGAGTTCACTGTGATTTTTCTGGTGATAAAACTGAAGTGACACTGGTTTTGGTTTCTTCTTTTAGGTAAATGTATTTTTTTAAGTGCTAGGAGCTAGAGTTCCATTTTTTAAAGTGACGTGGCCTGAAATACAATTCTGCAACATTTTTAAAATTTTTGTTTTCTGGCAGTTTTTTTTCAACTACTTACATTTTCTTAACACAAATAATTCTGTGTCCAGAAACTGGAAAATATTGCTAACCATCCAGATTTCCCTAAATTAAAAAAAATAATAAATTGCTTTAAAGGAGTTGATGTTTTTACATTCTCCATTGGTTTAAAACCTGTTCCATTTCTTCATTTAAAGATTGACTACAGTTCACAGCACAGCACAAATAGAGGTTACAGCTGCTGCATCAGACACAGTCCGGCAGCCTGAGAAAAAATGTTTATTTCCATATAGTTTTTCACCCACACCCGCAAAGGCTGTGATCGAATGCCTTCCCTGCTCTTCTTCCCTGCTTTCGGAGAGCAGGAGGTGGGAAGGGGCAGAGAGTGGTGGGTTGAGACCAGGGAGGGCTCATTGCACCCCGTGGTGCTGCAGCCCAGAGTTCCCAGCTCAGCTCCTGCTTCCCAGATACGCAAGTCATGGAGACTGTCAGACAGAGAAAGGAGAGATTCATCAGGATTATCATTCTGGGGACCTTTCTTGTAGAATTACTACTGTCTTTTGGTATAGGTAGGATCCTGAATACTTTCACATGAATAGAGGGCTTTCCCTTGCCTGCAGAGGCAGCAGCAGTGAGTCAACCATCCTGAACACGGCACTATAACTGCATTTCTGCATCCAAAATAGACATTTGTAGAACCTGTAAAAAGAGATAAAATATACATTAATTCTTTGGTTTAACTTTACTGCTGTCAAAGCTATAAAAAACATCTTTTTTTTTTAATGCTGGGGCACAGTTAATGAGAAATAAAATAGTCTGGAGAGAAATGAAGTTACAGACCCATCTCTGACCGCCTTGTGTAGGTCTGGAAAAAAAACCCAAAATCCAGCACATGTGTATGAGCACTCAGAGGAGTGCTTGCAAAAGCTGTAGATGGTACATCTCTGTTACCCTGTCAAGGGAAAACTGCAGCAGCACTATTAAGTTCAGGCTGTTTCTGTAGCCTGCACAGTGCTGTATTCTCCAGTGCAGAAAAGAAGGGAAACAGGTGCTCCATCTCCTCAGCATCTGGTTTGGATGACCACAATGCTCCAAACACCTGCACTATGCAGTCCTGCCAAGCCTTGCCTGCTATTGTATTAGGCAGGACTGGCTGCCTATAGCAATAAAAGACATTGCTTGTCAGATGTACCAGAGGAACATGGGTTGTGAGGAGGGGACAGAACAAACAAACCTGAAAAAAAAAATCGAATAGGAAAGAAAGTCTGTGCTGTAGCCTGAATACTTTTGACCATGAAAGGAAAAGGGAGACCATTGAGTGGAAAAGGGAGACCAGCCCTGTGGTTGGTTTTCCTGTCCAAACAGACAGTTGGCACTTGTGCTAAGAGGGTGATAGTTTTTTAGTATCAGATATCAGGTTTTAGGACTTGAAGAGGAACTGTCATTTCACATCTTAATAGAGAATTGTTTCTACAGACTTTGCTGAGATTTATCACTGTAGCTCTGACTATAAACATGATGATTCATGTCTTACTAAGAGTCAATTTAGGTATATTTAGGATTAAAACTGAAACTTTGCCCAGAACCGTAGATATTGCAGTTTATTCTATTTTAAGCTTCCTCATCAGGGCTGGCAAAACCATCTCCCTGAATGTGAAACATTCAGTAAACCAAGTCAGGGCAAAACATCTTAGAAGATGCCGTTAACATGAGCTGTCCTAGTTAACTCAGTGGTATCACTTACATCCTTAAAATCACGCACAGATTTTAGGACTTTTTTAAGATGACAAATGACTCTGTACTAAAACAAAGAATTGGCAGACAGTCTGCCTAGATCCTATTCTGCAATCTGCAATAGTCTTTATTTTCTGCCCTTGTGGAAGATGCTTAGTTTAAGGCTGTTTTACTTTTCCTCACCTGCAAACCCCGGGATGGTAACGTTTAGCTAGCTCCTATATTGGCTCTTTCGTGGGGGGAGCGCCCAGCTCCCAGAGCCTTCGAGCTCCCCAAGAGAAAGCCTTTCCAGAAACGGCAGATCCTTCTGCCGGCACCGGTGACGGAGAGGCCGGGCCAGGCATGCTCAGCTGCCCGGACCGGAGCCGCCGGGGCCGGGACGGTCCCTTTGCCGTGAGCCCCAACTGGCGACCGAGCCGCGGAACTGCAGCAGAGCGGCACGGCTGGCGCGGCTCCGGGAAACGCCGCTCTCTTCGGGCAAAGTCGTTTGTGGTGAGGAAAAAAGCTCGCCTTGACCCCTTGAGCTGTGCCACCGGCCCTGAAATATCTGCGGCGTTGGACTTACACGCCAAGGAAGAGGAATATTTTTGATAAGGACGTGTAGTGATAGGATGAGGGGTAGTGGTTTAAAACTGGAAGAGGGTAGATTTAGATTAGATATTAGGAAGAAATTCTTTACTGTGAGGGTGGTGTGACATTGGAATAGGTTGTCCAGAGAAGCTGTGGATGCCCCCTCCCTGGAAGTGTTCAAGGCCAGGTCGGATGGGACTTGAGCAGCCTGGTCTGGTGGAAGATGTCCCTGTCCATGACAGGGGATTTGGACTGGATGATCTTTAAGGTCTCTTCCAACCCAAACCATTCTATGACTCTGTGAATATCTTGTCTCTCAGCTTTTTGAAAACTGTATTGGGATGGAGGTAGGAGGGGAGTTCATGCTTCGCAGTGATGGCTTTGCTGAGGAAAAGCTCTCCTCTGACTGGCATGAGGAGCAATTCACTGGCAGGAAATACTTTTGTGGAGTGGTGGACATGACGATATAAACAGGTAAAGAAAATCTGACAGTGCTTATGCAAAAAGTAGAGCCATTAAGTACTCAGCTTGAGAACATAAAGGGACACCTGCAAGACAACATATGGAGCCCTGGATTTTGTTAGATAACAGCTTTTTTTCTTTTTTTCTGCAATGATTCATCTAACTTCCCAGTTTACTACATCTCGCACATAAATGCCAGTGTTTAAGGTCCACAGCTACCCGTTTGGATGAATGATGGCATAAGACATAAAGCTAAAATAGGCTAAAACATAGAGTGGAAAAAATGAGAATAGATGGGAACTATCGTTATACTTGTCAAAGGGTTGATATATAGCACATACATGCACCCACAGCTGCACTCCATGGACATGCTTAAAGAGAGAAACTCAGAGAGCATTGATGTTGCTACACTAGTGAAATTACATGAGAAAGAAAATACTTCCGGTTCCTTGGGACTTTTTTTTTCCTGTCTAAGCAGATGCATCTTCTCAGATTCACTCTGTTTTTACAGTAACCCTATGACTAATTGCATATTTGGATAAAGAAGGGGGAATCTTATTTCCAGTGAAGTGTGGTGATTAGCCATCGCTGAATGAAGTCCCAATCCTCATTTAAGTTATGCTCTTGTTGGCCCCTATGTGCAAATTATGAAATTCAAAGCTAAAAAGATATATATCCATATATTATACATGGAGAGAGACAGAGAAAGAGAGGCATGGGAAGATGTACATTTAACTGGTTGTGCCTCACATTTTAAGCTCAGCAGTTTGCTGAATGCTCCTGATAATAAAGTTGTGATTTGAAGCTGTTAAATCTGCAGCATCATTTTTCAAATTGGTTACATGATGTAGCTGAGCTGAAAAAAGTTATTAAACCAACTTCTGATCCCTAGGGATTGAGCACACTGACTATTGCTTGGACAGCCAGGAAAATCCAGTTCTTAGCAATGACCACTTATTCCTGGTAATGATTAAATAGGTTCCACAAGATCATTTGAAAAGTGGTTTGTTTAAATACCATATATTTGAAGGCCATTTAGTCTCTGGAGTTCAAGGGTAGCAAGGGAGATAATGTCAAGGCAATGATATCACATCCCTGTTTTATGACACAAACTGCGCTATAGATCATACTTTGTACATGATTTAGATGTGGAGAAAAGCTATTCTATTAATCCATCTTACCCTTCACCTTCTCTCAAGACAGTTCATATGAAGGAAGTTGAGAAGATAAGGAAGTCAGGAGATTTGCCATAAGCCGTCTCTTTGTCAAAGGCTACAGTTACTGCACTGCAAAATCTTTTCTGCCGAGTGCACTTTCTTGTCACAGTGCTGTTATGTCTCACACCCTTGGTTCACCATCTCCTAAAAACCAGGTTTGTGTATTTGGTTGAAATCAATCTCCTGCCATCTGGTGATATGTGGATGCTGTTTCAATGCTTCCTCCAGAGCTGCTGTTCTTAGAGGTACCACAACTTGTTTGTTTAGTAAAGAGCAGAGCGGGTGGAAGCCCGGCTCCGCAGAAATGGGTGGCAGGGCTCCAGTTGAATGAAATGAGGCCAGGATCTTTTTCCCATAATGTTCCCATAAAGTGAATTAAAAAAAATGTGAAAGTAGGACACAGCAGAGCTCTCCACGATCATAAATCTGCACCATATCCTGCCATTCATACACAGGCACCAGGGCCTTTGAAATCACTGAGTCAATGGGAGAATTGCCCGACAAAGAATTACAGGATTACATCCTCAAATTGTTGAAGTTTCATGTGCGTAAGTGAACAGAATTTCCTTTGAAATGAAGACAAAAACCCTTGTAAGGTTAAAAAGTGAATCTGAATTTTCTGTTTTTCTGAGTCTGTAGTTCTTGCCTTGTGTCTCATTTCTGGAAACACAGACTTGGATGTGACCCAAAACATTTTCAGCACCTCCTCATTATTAACTCAGTGTTTCTGTGTGAATGTAAATTTTCCAGTCCTCGCTGACTAGACAGGCAGACAAAGCTAAATCAGTCAGGGCATGCTTGACACATCTACTGCAGCAAAGGAAGAAGAGTGGAAGAGCTTTAAAACTGGGCATCAAAACACAAAGTAGTTAAAAGTAATGCAGTCACCCTACCAGGGCAGTATCACAAAATAGTTTAAAATTATGCCTGATAAGAAGTCTATAGGAAGTAGGAGTGAAAGTAAGACACGCAAAAGCAATGGGACTTACTATAAAACAGCATTTGAGTTTCCCAGAAGCCATGTGCACTAAATCAGCTGCTATGTATAAGAATGATACTCATCTAAATAGATGGTTTACCATGCGTTTCCTTAGCTTGCCAGGATTTTAGTGTGTTTATTGTTTCTCTGTGGTGGCTATATCATTTCTGACCAGAGCATTGTACAGAATAAACTTTCATCCACATAAAGAAATGTTCACCACCAGCTACCTATTTCTGACACGCTGACTCAGACAGGCACAAATCAGCATCTGTTTCCCTTTCACCTCCATGTCTGGCCCAGATCTTGAGCGTGGTGGACCAAGGTACAACGAGGTCCAGCAACTTAGGCAATTACACCATGAGTCAGTAGTTTAGGGGGAAATACGGCCTGAAACTTCCCCAGTTCCCACCAGTTTGCTGCAACCACCAGACTTTACAGCCTACTCTTGGGACCAAGGGTATGGAACTGAGCGGGAAGTGGGAGCAGCAGCTAGTGCAAAACACGACAGCTCCTTTTCAACACTTATTCTCCCTTTCGCAACTCTTGTCATTCACATTTCTAGTCACTTAAAGGTGCCTTTATCTGAGAAGAAAGCAATGCCTTACATGTCCATAAGGAAAGGTCCTCTGTGCTTGTTATGTTCCAGCTCTGGCAAGGACGTGTTTTCTATCAGGGAAACAACCTCTGTCCCAGCTCAATCCTTGTATCTAAAGTGTAGCCACAGGCTTGCTTGTGAGTACGAGTGAACACATATTATGGTTGGACTTGATGATCATGGTTGGAGTCAATGATCTTAAAGCTCTTTTCCAACCAAATGATTCTGTGCATAAAAGCTCTATGAACACACACCACTTGGATTCAGCCAGTGAACTTTGTTCAGGGACTACTTTTTAACTTTTCCAGACACGGTTTTTATACCACAGGCTCATTGCCAGCTTCCAGAAGGCAGCCCTGCTGCTGGAGGAAACCACAGAGCTCCTTTCCTGCCCTGGGCTTGTCCCCTTTCTTCAGTTGGCATGAGCATTTGTGGAGGACCTGGTTCAGGGAGCTGGATCATGTTGTAGCTGATCTGGCCCACTCAAGCACTTTTTAAATTCAGTTTTCCCGGACAACTCAGCTCTCTGTTCTGGTCCCACAAAAGCCTCCAAGGAGAGGGAAGTATGGGGTGAGAAGAAATGATTGGGGCATAGTCACAACCAATCTAAACCAAATTTGTTAGCTGTAGAGAGGTCTCAAATGGTGTAGAGATTAAAGAAGAGAGAGCCTATTTGTGCCAGTTCCAAGAAATCAATGTGGCATGAGCTCACCTCTTGTGAAGCATCAGGGGATTCACATGGGAGACAGCAATCGTGACTGAATGCTCCTCTTGTGTGTAACGAGTCAAGCAAAACTCACGCCCTATTAGACATCAGAAAACCCAACCACAAGACACAATTCCTCGCAGACCAGGCTCCATTGGCTCTGCTGTTCACGGACCTACTCATTTCTTCTTACTTTTTGATAAGATCTGGTGGTTCACTGCAGTCTAACCTCTATGCAGCGGATGAGTGAAAAGGAACCAGGTGATCAGAGTATTTTCTGCTCTCTTGTGTAACAGAACGCAGTAATTCCTGCAGAGACATCAGGACTGGTAACGCTACCTGTCAGGCTGCCACACCAGCAGTTTAGGAAAGATTCTGACAGCACCTCCTGCCTTTGTTTTCACCAGTTTCTAACCTGTCTGTGTCAGGTTTGCAGTGCTGGTTCCCCTACTTAATTTCAAAAGCAAAATGAGCTCTTATGAGAGGAAATGGTTGGACTCCATGATCTTAAGAGTCCTTTTCAACCTAAATGATTCTATGATTCTGCGAAATTTCATTAAAGAAATAAACCAGGTTGATAATGAAAATCAGTATCATGAAGATGCAGAGTTGCCCTGGGGTCTGGTGTTTGGTCAGATCTAATATAAATAACCATGTTTTTTCACCAACTCCACATGGAGTTGTGGATCTTACTGTAAAGAGATTTTACTGCTTATTTCTTCATTTTTTTGATGTACATATCTGCATTACCTAAAGTTCTAAATGATTAGAAATGTCCTCCTATAAAAATACATTTAACGCCTCTGATCTATAAATTTTCTCTCATAAATTATTTCTGTCAGACTTTTTAGTTTAATTCAAATGGAGTATGTATTTTTGGTTACCAGAGAAAGGACTTATTTCAGTGACATCTGCTTGTGCCCTACAGCCAAAAATTGTGTTGGTTCTTCCTTGTGACCCTATAGTTACAAAATCACATTTAACATTTTGTCCGTAACAGCTGGCCAAAAATGGTGGGAATGCTTCATGGCAATTTTGGGGAAGACATACTGACTAATTTCTGAGCTTTTGATCATTCCAGATGGACTTTGAGAAAATACTTGGTTCAGAATTTTCTTCCTGTCATCTCTTCTCCTTTTCATCTCTTGCTTTTTTCCAGAGAACTGAAAAAGAACAAAAGCTAGAAAGGGAAGAAAATGTACTGAATTACTTACTTATAGTGTTGTTGCCCTTGCGTACCTCACAGGGACTCAGTCCAGAAGTTATATTAGAGTCTTCTTTTTACTCACAGATGTAGTTACTAAACCAAATCAATTCTACCTCTACAGCCTCTTTAAAACTACTTTATTATTCTCCATGCTTGCTAAGAAAACCTTTCACAAGACCAGACTATTTTACTCCCTAGTTACTACAGTCCTCTCATTTCAGATATTCCTGATGTTCACCTTGGCCTGTTTCAGATTACCCAAAATGTATCCACAGGACACAACAAAAAGTAAATGAAGAACTGAAAACTAATTTGTAAGTATGAAAAGTTTACTTAATACTACCTGGAAATTACTGGTTCCTGTTCAAATCGCCAAGAGAGATGGTGGATATGTTATCAAGGTGCTAGAAAGCTGATGGAAAGGTAGCCAAAACTAATGCTGGCCTGCCTCATGAAACAGGCTAAAGCCAACACTGCCTTGAGACCTCCTTTAGTTAGTAAGACATTTGTATCATTTCAATTAAGCCTCAACCATACAACTGAAATACAAAGAAGTTATTCATTGGGCATGCTGATTTCAACACATGCACTTGGATTACTTGTCTATTAAAACACCTGTTGAGATTGCCAGTTCCCATTATGCTCTCCAGAACCTGGCTCTCAATCTGAGGAATTAAGTTAGCTCAGCCCTGCCTTGGTTTTGGTACTTGAGTTGTCAGTCACAAGCTGGGAGATTGCCAAGGAGTACCTGTAGCTGCTGTAAATTTTGCTCGTGTCATTGTTCCCTCCTGTCTGCACCTACATCGTGGGCTAGCGTGGAGTCAGAAGCAGCTCCTCTGCTGGAGCCTGCACTGCCCTGACCATGTCCAATGGTAAAAGCTACCAGAGCATTTTGTGCAAAAAATAGATGTCAGCTAAGATTCCCAGCCAGAGGCTTACTTCACTTTGTGAGTACTCCTATTCCCCTTCTTTCTGGCTACTCCTCCTGACCTTTCGTTTCAGCTGTTGAAAGAGGGGGGAAAAAGAAAAAAAACCCAAACCACAAAATCAAAACACCTACAGTCCCAGGAGAAATGCCACAGACCACATAAGTACTGCCTGACTCACAATGTTATCCATCAGTATCTTCTAGCAAAAGCAGGGGACTAGGAAAAATGTGGGCTAGACAAGAGAGCTCAGGCCCAGCCGCCTTCTGCACCCTTTCCGCAGGGCTGTCTGCACCACTGCCCAGTAGCACATGGAGGACACAGCAGCCAGAATACACCTACACAAAGTAGGCCTGTCTGGTTGCCTACATGCACTGAGAAAGCTTCTCTTCTTTCTTTCGTCCAGGATTTTGGAGCCAGGATGCAGGGCATATGCAATGAATGAACGTGGGCTCTCTTTCGTCATTGCCAAGCAGTGGTGGTAGCCCTTGCTGGAACTGCATACATCTTGGCATGAAAGGAATTGCAACTTGGCCTTTCCCACGTCACCAAGTTGGGAGACAAGACACAGGTCAGTAATAGCCTCACAATCTGGAGGCAAAGGCTGCTAATTCTGCCTGAGATAAAACATGTGTGTTCTCCCAAGTCACACAGGCTGTAAGCCTGTCCCAAGGGGACAGGACAGTTATGAGTGATGCCTTGCAGTCCTCCAGGATTCACAAAAATACTCAGAAATGGGGAAACTGCCCTCAGTTCCCAAGGCCCTCACAGGAGAGCTCCACAGAGGACAAGTATTTGCAAGGGAAATCATTCTGCCATTCTGCAATGTGCCAACTCTGTCAACAGCATTTAGTCCAGCACTAACTCTCACTTTTTCCTTTCAGGCCAGCCTTCAAATCAGGACTGGCAACTTAGCCAACAGACCTGGAAAAATGCATTATGCAATGCATCTTTGAATAGCAAAACCCTCTTCAAAAGACAATTTCCCCATGCCCTCTCCATGGCCTGTGTTGTTGGACCTGTTCTCCTGACCAGCTCGAGCTCCAAGCCCATCAAAGAACTGTGTGTGCAAAGAAACTCACTTTGCAGATGGTTTGAGGCACCTCTGGGAACATCTCAGGCACACTGTAGAACAAAATGAGAAATAATTTCATTTATTCCCAGGATTCCCTGAACAATATTTGTTCCAAATAGAAGAAATAATGGCAGGAGGGGTGTGACTCCCAGGCTTTTCCCTGGGCCCAGACTCTTTCTTTCTAAGACAATTTCCCAAGACATCTCTAAGGATGTCTTCCAAGAGGTATTTATTAGAAAGCAGGAGAGTACAGAAGTAAGTGTAAGTCTTGCCAACACAGCAGCCTGAGTGGTGGTGAGCCTAGAGGCTTTGGGACAGGACAGTTCAGATAAAGGTATTAGTTACAGGCATCTGGGGAGTGTTTTGGCTGTAATTTTAAGAAGTGGAACAACTGAGGAGATAGGTGAGGCCAGTAGGACAGCAAAAAATTAGTCTGGACCAACTGCCTACAAAGGTCACAGCACTTCTGGAGTCTATGTCACAGTCTTTTTAGACCCTCCCCACCCTCTGAGCACCATGTGTGTGCCCCAGCATGCTAGTCCTGAGAGTTCCTAGGAGGAGCTGAGACCAGTCCCACCATGCTGGCAGCAGGAGGCCAGTCAGCTTGCAGCTCACCTCTCTGAGACGAGCCACATACCTGCATCAGTTCCAGCAGGGCATTTCCAGAAACATCAGCATCACTTTTGCCTCCTCAAGACCTCCAAGACTCGATGAGGTGGACATCTGCACACTGCCTACCCAGGTGCGGTGCAAGCCAGGAGCCATCTGCAGCACCCTGCCCTGCTCCCTGGAAGGCGTTCTCCTGGCCAGTCCTATCTCTCTGCAGCACAAGAGGTTCAGCTTCACAGCCTATTTTTCCCTAAGTGGTGGACTCTGAACTGAGACAGCTGAGCTTGGCTGGCTTGTGGAAGACACAGGAGGCAAGAAGTGGGGAACTACTTCCTAAGAGTGTTTTCTGGGGCCTGGGGGAAAAGAAGGAGCGCAAAGGTCCCGTGCTGTTTGGCAAGGAGTGATGGTGCCAGGCCAGGATGCTCTGGGATGTGTTTGTGATGAGTGGTTGACACCCAGAGCTGGACAGTCAGACTGGAGCATGTATGTGTGGCTGCACATTGTCTCATTCCCTCCCTCCATGCCATCTTGCTGCCCCTCTAGGTGAGAGCTAGAGGGAAGGCAACCAGCAAGTCAGGACACTACACACCTAAAATCCATGCCTCATGGGCAGTGTTTTGCATCCAAAGAAACATCACACCTATTCACCCTTTTTGCTTGCTGCCTGCCTGCTTGTGCAGGGTAGTGGTACACAGTGCCCTTGCCCACTCAAAACACCAGGCTGATGGGACCAGCTTCTGCTGGCAAGTAAGCAAGGCATGGAGGAGGGTGCCTGAGCAGCCAATGCTGGTGGAGCTGCACCAGTGCGCAGGTACTCTGTGAGGAGTTGCCCTCATCTCCATCCTGATGTGGCCAGTCACTCATCAAACATGGGGAGCCTGGCACCAGTGCAGAAGGGTGGCAGGGTGGCCTTGCAAACCAGGGTTCAGCAAGGGAGTGGGCTCTGTAGCTGTGCAAGTACCACTGAATGGCAGTGGGGGTGAAGAAAGCCCTGCCCCCAAACATAGGTTGCCTTTGAGATGCAACTGGGGGTGCATCTGTATCCTCCCTTCTGTAAAGGGGGCTGTCGGGGTGACTGATTTCTGGGATGCTGACAGGGACACTGTAACAGGACAACATGGACAAGGTCTGTATGGATTAAAATAGCATCTCCTTTCACTCAAGGGAAAAGCTCTTTTGTTTTCAGACAGAAGCTGAAAATCTATCTATAGCTAAGGCCAAGTAAATGTGCATTGACTTTCTGCTTTTTAAAAAAAAAATTTGAAATTCATGCTTGAAAGTACCCAAGAACTTGTGCCAAGATATTTCCATGGAGGGTGGGGAAATTACTTCACTCATTCTTTTGAATTCTAATAAGAAATATGCCATAAGTTTAATTTACAACTGATGAACGCAAACATAAAATGATGTGAATTTTGGCACATATCTGTTGGAGAGCTGGAATTTAGCTCCTCATGCTAGGGATGAGTGGATGAGTAAAACATTTAGGAATATGCCTTCTTCTTCACACCATTACAGAATTTCTGCCTGGATTAGCAGCTAATAGAATACCCTAATTGCTCTGATGACTAGCATTTGGGTAAGTATTTGCCTCTTGGGGGAGAGAGAAGAGGCCGGCAACTGACTCATCTCACAAAGTCCCTTTTCTAGGCAAGTATTTATCTCATTCTCCAATGACTAACTGTCCACTGAGATCAGGTTCTGAGAATAGCAGATCCAAGCATAACAGCGCTGGTACATTTTCCTGTGGATATACAGAGGTCAGGAAAGCTACTGTGTATCTACCAGAGCTCTCCTCTTGGCGACAGCTGAGGCCAGTCTGGCCTTTGACTAAAGAGAGTTCAAACAGTTTCCAGCATTCTGGACAAAAAAGTAAGGCTAAAGTAATGAAATAATTGGCTGATAATGCTTCGTGTTGACCTTACCCTAATTTGAGTCCTTATCATACCTTTTGAACAAGGATCTAAGTCCACCTTGGTGCCCAAGCTCAACAAAACATGTTGGTGACAGCAGTGGCATCCCATGAGAGCTCTGAGCAAACCCGCACTGGGAGGCAGAGGAGGCTGCGCCCCACGTGCCCCCCTTGCAGCAAGAGCAGTGGCAGCACAAGCAAGACCAAACGGGCGCAGCATGGGTGTCCACCACTGGTCCCTGAGTGCCTTGCAGCACCATCAAACAGCCCTTTTTGGGCAAGCCAGCTAGTGCATGCTCCTTGAAAAGCCCCCTGTGGTAGGCAGCCAGATCTTCTGGGGAAGGCAGGGGGGTGCCTGGGTGCTAAGCTGCTCCGAAAATTGTGTGGGTGCATGACACCCACACCTCGGCATCCCAGGGCCAGACCTGCAGCCTTTAATCATCCCCTGACCTGCGTCTCACCTTGCAGCATGCCTGAAGAAACTTTGGCTTGATCTGCTAGGACATACTATACCTGGCTAAACAACAGGTCCCAAAATAAATGCAACCTGTTCTGAAGGATTTGAGAAATATGGGGTGAAATTTGTTGCCAGCCACCCCTGTTGAAGTGTAATCACCAGCTGATTTGTCTGTGTTAGTTTAGCCCTGTGGCTATGTTTCTAACCGTTCTTTTAAAGCAGGGTGAACAAATGTCTGAAGGCCAGAAATTGCCCATATGGATCTGAACTGGGAGGTTATGGACAGTCTGAAGAAGAACAGTATGGAGAGTTAAATCACCTTAAATCACATGAAATTGTACCCTTTGACTAAGGTATCCCTATTTTTAGCGATCCCTACAACATTTACTTGCTACACTGATGAAAAATTGAACAACTGCAAGACCTAAAGCTTGTATATGAAAAAGTTGGTTGTGTCCAGGGACACAAGTGGCCTTAGGAGGGAAAATCAATGAAGGGATAAAATGTCTCCTATACAGAAGAGGAAAAAGTTTCTGATGAGTAGACTTTGGTGAAGGTGTAGATGTTGCATCTAGTGCTTGAAGTCCTTCTTGCTATGCATTCCCGGTCTGAAAAGCCTGAGGTGTTTAAGAATGTTATCCCTCTTCAG
>NW_010183024.1:60774-92642 GCF_000695765.1 Mesitornis unicolor
ATCTGTCATTTCCATTGAAAGGCTGATCTTGAGAGAGTTTAGAAAAGTCCTTCCGCAGGTGGATGAAATAAATCACAGATGGAGGCAGGCTGCTGATTTGGATTCAATTACTTTTATGTGGACGTACCCCGGTGCTGGTAATCCAGGAAGCCAAAGAAGACAGGAGAGACTGTAGATTAATACATCTAATTCCAATGTATTTGAATAACCTTCTTTGACCTCTATATATTTGTAATGAGAGAGATTTGCTAAGCAGACTTTAACACTGACAGAGGAAAAAAAAATTGAAATATGCTGGGTATTAGGATTATCTGGTCACTAGTGAGCATGAAGGATTAAACACAAAAGCTCAGTTTTCCATGTAAAGGGAGATAGGAGGTGCCATTATGACATGAAGATTTATCTAAAAATCAAATATGCACCAGAAGGAGTGTGGCTGCTGTTGACACCTTCTAAACCCACCTATTTGTCTATCTCTGTGCAGCTGAGATTTGTTAAGGGTATTTCTTCAAAATAAAACAAAGCTTTTTCAGCAGATTTAGTCCTTAAAGATGTGCAGGGTTAACTTGTCTGAACCATTGGCAAAAATTGCTGTGGAACACATATGTTTGCTTGCCAGGGTGTTTCACAGAAGAGTTGCGCTAATTACAAGGTTGGACATATGGAACTATGCTGTGGGAACAGGTTTTATCAATGTTTTTCTTTCAGACTCGTTGAGAAGTGTCTGACGCACCATGATCAGCTTATTCACATGGAAGATTTAAGTCTCATGCTGGATGGCTGCTGAAAGCCTGCAACAGTTTTCTAACCTAAGGCTGGGCTGGCCATTTTCGTGCAGCATTATCTGATTACAACAGACTTACTGGATGCTGACACAGCCATCCTCCACTGCACTGGAGCTCCAAGCAGGGAGAGACCTCGGTGCCTAAGACCTCTTCATCACTAGGAAGATACTTTGGTTTGTAGGAGGAATTGAACACCACTGGCTTGTTCGATACCATGTCCGTGTATGCCGATTTAGCCTGTCCCCTTTTGGCATAGGCACTTTGGGACATGGTTTAGTGGGCATGGTGGTGTTGGGTTGATGGCTGGACTTGATGATCTTAGAGGTTTTTTTCAACTATTATTTTATTTAAGGCAAACAAGTGTAAACCAAGTTTAGACCATGAACTTGGGGAACTGTCCTTCGGGTCCCTGACAGTCTCTGGAGCTGTGTTTGCAGCCCCACGGTGCTGATTGCTGAGCTAGTGACACATGAAACCTCCTCAGGAGCAGAGACACAGCAGTTGGGCTCGTCTAGTACCACTGAGAAGCAAGACTTGCACTGTACTGCCCTGCAGGTACCTATTTGCTTGCAGATAGCTTGAGAGTCTGTAGCTCAACACAGGATTGTAGCGTAAAGTTTCACCATCTGAAAGCAGCCAGAAAACCAGCTCTTAACTACAAGTAACCTAGTTACACCTGTGCAGACTCAGCACTCAGCTGTTTCCACTCAGCACAAGGGCAGCAAAATAAAGTTAAGGTTTTCTTTAGAACAAGGGCAATATAGAAAAGAAAACCCCAAAATTTATCTCAAAATATGACTACTATCTACAAGTTACTGACTGTCTAGTCACTTTCCTCATGATTGGATCCCTTCGTGGATTGTGCCTTCCCACCCAGATCCATAAATCTTGTCTCATGGTCTCTTCTCTAAATTGAAAATCCACCTCCCTCTCCAATTTCAAAGACCGTGTTTTTCAAAGGCCCACTTAACATCCTTTGTTGTTTTTCAAGTTTGTTGCAAGACACTTTTGTCTGGGAGACCATTGCATTACCTTCCTGGTTGTTCTTCCAGCAGCTGCCAATGAATTAGTGCAGGAGAGCCATAGCAAATACTAGACAATGTAATTTATTTGATCTCTCTCCAAAAAAAGGATTTGCAGTAGTGTCTAGAAAGTACTAGCCCTTACCATTCATGGGCACACATTTCCACTTCATATTGTGGTCATGGCTCCGTGTGGCACTCATTTCATTAACACGCTACAGCATCTCACTTTTACTTAAACCAGCACAGCTTCCATGTGCTATAAAGCCTAAGATGCAGCTCTTTATGCAGATAGCTGGAAACCACTCCACCTAAGCTTACATACTGCCCCACACAATTCCTCTGGCCTATTTTTGACACGTACCTCCAAATGAGATTAATTGAACCCCAGATGTGCCCATTTCTCTTCACTACTTCTAAAAACAGCCTTGAGAACTAACTAGCAGCCATAGACACCTACATGATAAACAACTAATTTTGGACCAGAAGTCCCATCTGGTATAGCAACACAGCAGAGTCCTATGTGGCTCCATCTGAGCTAGCCAGACATCCACCACATCCATTCCAAAAGCCATGGAGCTGTGCTGTCATGGCAGCAAGCCCAGGCTAATAAACTGTATTGCTGGAGGAATATGTGGCAATAATAAATTGTCTACCTGACTCTGGAAGGGAGTGAGCCAGGTAGGGTACACCCTGCTCTCATTTTAAACAGAGTGAAAAGGCAGCTGTCTGTACTTGTTTGTGTACCTTTTCTGCATTGTTTAGTTTTTATAAAAACTTGTGATTGGCACTAGATCTGTTTTGGATTCAAGATTTTGATTTAAGCCTCTGAATCAAGCACCTTCTCCAGTGTGCTCATTAGGTAAACTCTGCTGTATCACATTAGGGCAGAGCAAGTCAAGAAGCTTATACCTTGCCAACTAAAATGTTATCCAGCCTACAACTTAATAACTCTTAAAAGTCTTGCCAGCTTTGCTATGAAGTGTGAAAAATTCACCTGAAGCACATAGTCATGCCAAAAGAACTCTAATGTAGATATAATTATATCAGCAAAAATATCCTTCAGGTAGTGTAGTTTATTTACGTCGATAAAAATTATGGTTGCTTATAGCTATATTTAATATTCATCCTTGTGTATGCAGACACTTTTATATATAATACAGAAACCAGCTGCTGTGGTATAGGTAGACATACAGCAGAATACCATTGGTGAATACAAAGAGGAAGTTTTCTGGGTGTGCTCTTTGCAATGTTCAAAACGTACATTGTGTCCATGGAAAGGTTGTACACTTTTCCAATTCTTTCTTAACAGGATATAGGTATAGTGTTCCCAGGGTAGGTTTTTAACTTGTTTGGGGCTTTTTATACAAACTAATTTAGTTAAATTTTCCTAAATGAAGAGACATAAGCTATTCATAGCTTTTCTAGTAAACTTAGAATGAAAACAAAGTATGGTTTGAGACTCAGTATACAACAATTTAAGTATTTGAGTCTATTGGCTTGCCCAAGGCTAATTAGGGCCTGATCCAAAGCCCATTTGAAGACAGTAGGAGCCTTTCCACTGGCTTTAGTAGATTCTGTATCAGGCTTGGAGGGCTATAGAAAAGAAAAAAAAAAAAAAAAGAGAGTGTTGTCACAATTCAGCCAAATAAATGAAGGCATCTGTCACTTATCATGATTTGAAACTAATTGCATGGAAAATTAGATTTATGCCCCTAGAGAGCTGATGGAATCTGGATTCAAGCACTTTCTTTCTCTTGTAGTTTAAAATATTTCGTTCTCACTTTGTTAGCTCATTTTCAAGAAATAATCTCAGCCCCTTCCTGTAAAAAGAATAGCTTTGTCTTGTAAGAGCCAAACCCAGAACTGATATTTATGGTTTTCCAGAAAAGAAATTCAATTCCAGCTTTGTTATTATAATAATTGTTTTTGTGTGTGAAAAGAGAGAGGATGAGAGCTGAGTAAACAATAAACACAGATCAGCTTTTGCTGTTTTTGCATGCAGCGGTAAATCGCTGGCCCTCGTGGCCGCCTGTACCTGAGGCCCCCGAGCCCTCCATGTGCAGAGCTTGAGGTGCCGCAGGGAGGGCCCCCCCGGCCCTGGAACCCGCTGCTGCTCCTCACTGCCCTGGAGCCCCTACATCACACGGCTCTTGCTGCTGCCCACAGCACTGCCCCTCGGGGGGCACAGGAGAAATTCTCAGGCATCAGCAACCCGGCTCTGCTCCTACTTACACTGTTTAGATGACTTGCTATATAAATAAAATACACTTCTGAGCCAGTTCAGAAGACGTAACTGAAGAAAACAAACGGATTGTGCATGCCTTTCTTAGGCAGCCTTAAGAAATGGTTTATAAAAAGTGAGAAAGTGAAAACAAGGAACTCCTTTAGATGTTTTTTCCTTGCTCAAGCAAACAAAGCTCTGTTCAGTTGTTTGGAACAGATTTTCCACTTTGGCCAAGCAGATTTGCTGGCTAGCCTATTCACCGCCCTAAAAAAATCACTGCACTTAAGCAGTCAACAAGACTCATCCTGCCATTTCCATGCGCTCACTATCAAAGGATGTGAGCTGAAAAGCCCTGTAGATGAGGTGCACGAGGGGGGTATCCAGGGTGTCCTTCTAACGCACCGTGTTACAACAGGCTTTTTGGTACACGGCCGCATTCCAGCATTTCCCTTATGAAAGGGAGACATGCAGCAGCACATCCACCTGCACACAAACCCCAGAGATGCAGCAAGCTGTTCGTCAGGGCCCTAAACAAGGGATGGGTGAAATTGTTTTGTCTAGTTCCCAACCCACTTGAATGTCATGGGTTTTAAAGTTCATCAGCCTTGAATGGTTATTTGGTTTGCATTCCTCCCAGGTGAGGCTGCAAGGGTGGGGTGAAGCAGAGAGAGGTCCTGGATGAAAAATGGGGCAGAGGAGACAAACAAAAACAGTAAGACAATGAAAACAGAAGAAGAGAGGAGGAAGGAAAACAGTTAAAAAATTGAAACATGGCCTATAAGTATCATCTGTAGGGCATCTTATTGTACAGGACTGATGTGTGCTTCAAAGCCAAATGGAATGGTATTTATGTTTGTAACACTCAGGGCCTTAGGGGCAGTAAGGTGGTAAGAGCAGTAAAGAAAAGAGGGGAAAGATACTTCATAGTAACATGGAATAATGGGCTTTCTCCACCTCAACAGGTTTTGAGGTATTTTTAGTGTATGTAAGCAAACTAGAGATGGGATAAGGGAAAATGGAAACATAAAACCAGAGAGAGTAGAGATTGAGTTGGGAGTTGCATTCTTGGGGTGGGATTTAATTAGGAGAAGATTAGTTACATGGAAAGATGAGGAAGAGAGAGGAATCACAGGAGAAACTCCAACGACAAGGGAAAGATGGGTAGGGAAGAAGGAGGTAAAAACAGTGAGGGTACTGGCTGGAAGAAGCTGTGGTGAATTGCCTGCCAGTCATTACAATGTCCCCATTTCTCCTGCAAATTCTGCTCCCATGTAATAAGTGTTGCCAGCTCGGGGGCATCATAAGGGGAATCTTCCCTGGTAGCTTTTTTCTGCAGATCCCCATCTTCTGCAGGAGGAACAAACGCTTGTGCTTAACTAGATAAATAAACAGTGTCAATATGTGCTTGCAGAAACATGCTTTCAAATTCTAAAAAAGGAAAACTCTAACTCAGTCTCCTGAACAAGCCCCAAAAGCTAGCTCCCAGTGGCTCTTGCTCCCCCTCCACTATCACCTGGATTTTCCAGGGAACCCCCTTGGAGAGCAGTGAAATGGCTTTCTCCTGTTCCCGGGGGACCCCCAGAGGTCCCCACCAAAGGAGGGCAGAGACAGGGAGACAGCAGAGCCAACCTTTTGTCACCTTCCCCTTCGACTTTCCTGCTAGGGCCACCCAGTGTGGCAGGAGTGAAGGAACATCTTTGCAGACCTGCCCAGGAGCTGGGAGACGATCTCCGCCTCTGCTGCTTTCCTTCCCTGAGCTGCCCCAGGGCCAGCGTAGCTCTGCGCCACCCTCATTGCCAGCCTGCGTTTAGAGAGTACATTGAGTTCCTGGCTATTAAAGATGGGCCTGGAGGTGGTGTGTGTGCCATGGGACACGCGCACGGCCCTAGATCACCTTTCAATAGAAGGAGTGCCATTAGCAGCTGAACGGGTGCTGTGAAGTAATGAAACACTGACAGCACGCACACTTTTTTGGCAGGCTCCGAGCAGAGCTCTTGCATCACTGACAGCGCTTGGCTTTGCTGAGAAGGGCGGATCAGGCACCCCACTGCTCTCTGTAGCCTCACCTGCAGCTTGCACTTCTCCCCGTTACTGCCCTGACCGACATCGAACCGTCAGCACCGCCCGGCGCTCTGCAGGAGAGCCAGGCTGCGCTTTTACTTCCCAGAGAGTCTGTAGCTTTCTGGTAGGGTGCTAATGAGAAATGACAGCAAAGTGGGTGCAGTAACAGAACAAATGTTAATGGGATAATATCCTACTTTTATTATCTACACCTGCCTTCTATATTCACTTCAGAGATAATCCCTAGCATTTAATTTTAATGAGCTTTTGTTTAGGCTTGCTAGCAGAATGCTTTCAATTGTATTCTTAAAGCAGAAAAGCACGCTTATCAGGCAGGATTTTTCAGTCTCTTGCAGCTGCAGTGGAAATGTTTGCAGAAAAAAAAGAATAACTGTGTGGTAAGTTTTTGACGACATGCTTGCGGTCTGCATTGTTTTCTGGATTCAAAACAACCACCACTCTCACCTCAAATGATAAAACCTGACAGACAAGAGGATTTACACACGATGCCTTCCACAAATTCTCCAGAGCAGAGGTTTGAAAGCATTTCATTGTTTTTTATTTAGCCTTTTGAATGAAAGTTTTTAAAGTACCTGCATTATTAGAAACTTTTCAGGAGGGCAGAAAAAAATAACACTGCAGAGAAACTCTCCCTTTTCTTTGTCCTGTTTGATTAAGGGATATTTGCATAATATATCTGTTGGGTACTTGGCACTTTCCATTTCTGACATTTCTGTGCCTTCAACAAAGGAAAAACATGGGGTTTTTTTAATCACTAACTTTTAGTTAGAAATCAGAGAGCCTGGCTGATGTCTCTCATTGAAAAGGTAACAATGATTATTGTACAAACCTAAAGTTTGATAAATACAGTCATTAACTAGCAGTAAGGCAGATGGACTCGGGAGTCACTTTTTGTTATTATTTCGGCAGGTGGAAACCTGGCGTTGCTGTTCTGTGCTCAGTACCTACACCCAGGGTGAGCCAGTCCCAGCTGCAAACTCCGTGCAGCTGAAATTTATCGTTCAAAGGACAAGGAGAAAGGAAGCAATGCTAGTCACAGGAAGGAAGCTGATGTCCAAGGATGCAGTGTAAGTCTGCAATGGCACAAAAGCCAGAGGACAGGTCCTCTGAGTTCCCAGTTAGTGCATTTGGCTTAAGGTTGTGTCTCTTCTTCTCCCCACCAGTTAATATAGCTTTAATGATTTGGGGGTATGGTAGCAGGAATACTAAGAAACATTTTGATATCCTAAAAGCAGACCTGGGAAATCATGAAGGTTATCTGATGATGCTTTCTGCAGCCCATGGGACCTCCTGGAATTATTTTTTGACGGAAGGCGTTGCCTCAGACAACGCAGGGAGAAGAAAGAAGTGGCTGCTTGGCTCCTCAAACGAGCAGACGTCGTTTACTGCTGCCATCTCTGCCCGCTTCCTATTTCTCACAGCAATGGCCAAGGATCGCTCCTAACCTATCCGGATGTGTCTGTGGCTTCGTTCCAGGGAAGTAAACAACACTGGACAGTTTGGGAATACCAGACCGGGAAGGGTTTAGAAGTACCATCGTGGGCTGTCTCCTTCATTGTGTTAGCGGCTGAACCACCCAGTGCTTGTTTCCTCCAAATAGCAGCCCTGTAATTGTTTCCTCTTGTCTAGTTCATTTTTAGAACTGTTTTAATTTCGCCTATTGTTGACCCTGCTAGTTTAGTCTATTAAGCTTTACGTACACATGGAAAAAAATAACAACACCTAACTTCCTGCCTTCCATTAGCCTCAAGAGTAACTCTCCGGGCAACACACATAAGGAATGGGGAAAGATATATTTTAGGCTGTGATACTACCACTGTAGTGATTTAGAAGGTTAGGCTGGGCAGGATTTAAGGTACAAAAGGGCAGCTCATGTCATGCGTTGTTCACTTGTGTCGTGCACTCTCCAGGGCAATGAGTCTTATATTACAGATGTATTCATTTGCTCTGGTTTTGTTTCACACTTCCTTTTTTTCCCCCAGGCAAAAAATTCAGGCTTTTGGTGAAATTCTTGGGAGATGTTGCCTATTTCAAGATCTTATAAACCCTGATATTTTGATCTAAACTTTCTGATAATCTCCCTTAATATGTGTTCTTATCTCTGTGTTTAGTCTAGTGTCTCCACCCCAAGCCATTTCAAAAGAATTTCATCTGATTTCCTAATCATCTTCATGTTAGTCTGTTATAAAGTTTTAACAGTGTACTAGCTTGATGTTTCCTTCTAATAGCTGGACTGTGCTGAAAAGAAGAGCTCATTTTTCACACATCTAATGGAGTAGCTCCTTCATGTGGAAAGACAGCAATTTCTGCTTTGACTCCTATAAGCTTTAGATTAAGTACTGGTTACTGAAGATCTAAGAGTCTCTTGCTAGAGCTCTGTGGCCATCAGCATCCATACCTGGACTCATCCATACCCAAGTGCCCTCCTAGGTGACCTCCTGCTGACCTTCAGCACTTGATGGCATGTGTTGTCCACGGCAGAACAAGAGTGTACTGAAGCAGTTGCCTCTCGCCAACACTAATTGTCTATTACTTAAGCAGAACCGTGTTCAGGCCAAGGTGCCAGAAGGAATTTCAGCCTTGCAATAACCCACACCACAGGCTGGAGCACTTGGCTTCCGAGGGGCACATCGTAACACTGGGTGAGATACTTAAGAGACTGAATGGAGAGAGGTGAGCACCCAAGAATGAATTCCCAGCCGAGTGCTCAAGTCAGCATGACAGGACTTCTGAGTCAGACTATAATAAGCACTGAAAAAAGAGGAATCAGGAATACTTTTCTCTTGCTTGGGTTTGGCACCCTGGTGAAACTGGGCTTCAGAGCCTCAAATGCTTCTCTGTGCTCAGGGAAGCAATGTTATGCCCTGTATTTCCTTAAGCCTGGATGAAGAAGAAAGTACTCATGATCCCCTTGTGTATGATGCCATAGTCCCTTCATCCAGGAAGCAGGAAATCTGGCTTGTATCCGCAGCCTCAGAGGGCTTGACTCCAGAATTCCCACATCCCAGAAGAGCCCTGTAACCACCAGATCAGTTCTTCTGAGAGAGATAAATGTCCACCCTTCCTGCTGGAGATGAGTCAGGGTGACCTACGACAGGTCAAGCCAAAGGTCCAAAAGGAGAGTAAGAAAGAAAACACCTGATGCTGTGCTCTCCTATGGAGGACATTCAGCAGGGGAGATGCAGTATTCCCATCTGCCAAAGAGCCTTCCCTTTTCAGAGAGCTGACTCCAAAGCTGAAGTATTTTGGTTGCAAACATTTTAGTGGGTTTTGTTTTCTTTTTTTCCAAGTAAAATCTGTTTTCAGTTAACTTTACATAAAAGTCCTGGAAGAAGCTGTAAATTTTAGAGGTTTATACTTAGACGAGCAAGTATATGATATATAGACAGAAAGAGCAGGAGATGATATATGATACATTTATATAGTCAGCCCTTTTGTTGACAAAGCAATTTTATCATCAAGAAGAGCTGTCATGACTTGTAACCTTAATGACTTTCCCTTGTATACAGTAGGGTGACAAGAAATACACACAAACCCCTGTCTTTGGTTCTCTATAGTTATTTCTCTTTTTATCTCTTCATGTCTTGTTGTTTTCCCAAAACCAGAAAATGAACTGAAGCCTCTGGTTCTCTTCAACCACATTTTCCCGATTCCAATTTAATTTCTATTTTTGTATTTAAAAAGCAACACAAAGAAGGGCAATGAATGTATAAAAATAATCAAGGTCAAATGGACAGGCTCTGAGCAAAAGCACAGGTGGAAAAGGGACCCACATCTCTCTTCCATCTAATGCTCCTACTGCTGGAAGCGTGGTTCAGTTGCAGTGGGAAGGATGCTTAGCACCATTAGCTGGGAGCAGAGAAAAGATTGTGTCACTGCTTTGTTTAGGAAATGTGGCAAGTTTCATTCATGCCTATATAGGCTAGGTTAGTGCTTTTTGCTTTGCTGCAGCTACAAGCTGTACGGTATTTTCAAAACAGTTCCAAAAATATCCCCATAGAAGACAAAAGGACACTTCTTTCATATGTGCCAGTGGTATTGCTGCCAAGTTCTGATTCAACAGTAATGCATGCACATTTCTGAGAACTGGAGACTTCTTTATTTCTATTTCAGGGTGCTGCATTAATTTATCATGCAGTATGACACCAACATTTACTTGAAGTACAAGACGAAATCTAATAGTTCCCAAATGCATTGAGCTTTCTTCTGTTCTTTTTTTCCTGTGTTTATCTCACAAAACACTTCTAATTACTACTGTATACTTCTTCCAGTATTTATACTGGAATGGAACATGGTACTCAAGATAGGAATGATATCTAAGTCAAATCTGAACATAGATTTTGCTGTTATCAAAAAATATGCTAGTAACAATAGCAGAGCATCCCAACAATTAAATAAAAATCTGAAAGCTTTCAAATATTTTGGAAAAAAATTCATGAGGCCTTATATTAAAATAGGGACACATGGTTTCTCTGCTCACCGGGCATGTTTTTACCTTCATTGTAACTACATAGCTTACCTTTATGGAGACAATCGATCATAAGTAGGTATTTCAGCTGTTGGGAAAATTGCAAGCATTAACTAAACTGCAACACCTTAAGCACTCCTGAAACTCTGGTGCTTCATCTACTGTCCTGAACAATGTGGGTGTTGTATCATGTAGAGCAGAGTGACAGTGTTTGCTAACATTCCTATTTGTAGAAAGCAAGAGGAAACCTAATCCTAAAAGGATCCTTACAACGCTGGTTGCCTGAGTTCTTAATTTTCAAGAAAAGGAGAGCTACTGGGTGTTAAATTGCATATGTCTGCATGCTGCTGCTTGGAAATCAATGCATGAGAGAAAATCTGTTCATCGAAACTCTGGTTGCATGTTAGTGTGCCCTAAAAGTAAATACTCGACAGCTTCTCCCTGCTCTCTGTGCCAGTTGGTACGGCTACAATACTGTTTACCCATCTGCACGTGGCTCAGCATGTGATATAACATATGCCATGATATCATAGCCAGTGCTGTGTCACTTGAATGCCTTTCAGTGCATTAAATGACACGATGAAATGAAGCAGAAAGACTGATGTGACATTTCTCAATAGGAAGTGTTTATCTCTGATCCCTCAGTGTTTAATTGACTTGCAAACCACTCAGGACTCTACAAACATTAAGTGAAGAGATCTTTAGCAGACAGTAACACTTCACACTAAGTGTCTTTAAACATATTTGTTCATAGTATTAATGTTCAATAACACATTTTAGATATACACACTGTGAATATTAGCAATGACATTACCTTTGGGTTACCCTATCTATATAATTGAAGGAAAACTATGCTTAAGGTGCTAAAAATGTTTCTACTGTTACAGTGAAATCTTTACTTGCCCATATTACTTTGCCTGACTTTATTCCAGTCTGTGCTTTAGAGTCTTACAGTCCAATCATCAAGAGTTTGCAAGTAATTGTCATTAATGCTTTAAGTAGCACGGTTGGTGCCTGTCATGCGCTGTTTGTTTTCTCGCCCACTCCCCAGGAGGAGAGGCACGCAGTGAATTGTTTGGTTTTGGTACAGAGTTCTGGCTTTTTTTGTTGCCTTTTATTTGTTTTTTTTTTAATACACACATTAGTATGTGGAATCTAAGACTATCCCACAGACTGGGATACAGAGAACAGGCCTAAAAGGATGCTGAGCACATGGATTCCACATGTCTCCATCTACCACAAGCCATATATTTCCCGGCATACCACGGAAAAAAGATTTGTGAAGATTCTTGTGGGACTCTGTATTGCCACAAGAAGGGAGCAAGAGAAATCAAGATCATTTACAGCATCCTGTTTATGTTTGCTGTTTGGTTTGCTCACAGGGTCACAGGAAATTATTTATTTGCCCCTCTGTAAAGAAGCCCCCACTGCCTCCCAAACACCCATGGACCTTACCAAGAGAGCATGAGGGAAAATGTGTTCCTGATCCCAAATCTGGTGACTACTTTAAGCATCAGGCTGGAGACCCAGCACACCCTGCCTGTGTTTATTGCTGCAAAAGGAAGCAAGAAGATATTATTTTAAAACCAAAACAAACTGGGAGCCAAGTTTAATATCAAAGAAGAGAGAAAAAATCTTTGGTCTCTGCAGGTGGCCAGCAGAAACATGAAGCTTTACGTTAGTGTGATACAAATCATCTCATGAACAACAGAGATCACATCTACTTCGTGTGCCAATCAGAAGGTCCAAAAATGAAGCAGCCAAAGATGCTCAAATACTATGTTGTATGCTGAGTTCATTGTATCTTGCCATATGATCCTATCCATAAATTTATCTTAGAAGTAATTTTGGATTCTTTCTCCCACAGTTCTGTTAGGAAGGCCATTTCAGAACTGACTGTTTCAATGGTTGGCAAATGTTCTCTAATTTCTGTTCTAAATGTAAGTGATTACTGTAGGGCAGGCAGGGTCCAAGAAATGGGTCCAAATGTGCCAGACACTTGGAAGGCAAGTTGATATAATTCATGATAATCCTTAGACTCCAGGAGTTGATTCATGAGTTTGACTATTTGTCTTCTGCAAAGATTGTCATTCTTATTATACAGAGTTTCACTAAAGCAGAGGAAAGTTTTTGCTCACTAAGGTGTTCACCCAAGAGCATGAGGAGCTCTTGGGTTGTGCAAGTAAGGGTTTGCAGAAGCTGGGAAAGAAAAGGATTTCAATAGCTTCAGTTAACTTATGTGCTGTAGCGTTCTGTGCCTTCTGAAGTTTCCTCAGCATTGAAAACCTGTGTACATAACATCGCTGTACCCCAGCTAAAGGACATAAATTAGGGAATTCAGGTCATTATCTACTGAGATGAGATGGAAACTCTTCGCTGGGCAGAGATGACAGAAAAGCGTCTGTGTTATCATTTAGGATGAGCAGGACTTCAAAAATATTTCTAGATTGCAGACTGGATCAATCTATTAAAACCAAGAAAATTATTCACTATGGCTACAAACTCATCAAATTACTTTCCACCATCCACTCATACAATCTCTGTCACAGCTTTATTTCAGATCAATTACTCTTTGCTCATAATTTGATCTATGCAATAAATGGCTTATTCTGGCAGCAATAGTGTAAAAGAAAGCTGGAAGAGATGTATAGATTAAGATGTCCTCTGGTGAGATATCAGTTTAATTCATTGACTTGAAATCCTACCACTTCTCTCAATGGAGACAACAGTGTCTTGGTCATCATTTTTAAATGCTAAACACAGGGTCTGAGGGACAGAAATGCATACATATCCCTGTGTACACCTACTCACTGGAATTATAGAATAATACATAATTTTAACAACTTATCATTTGAAAAAGTAGGTTGTTCTGGGCTCATAAATGGCATAGAACTCCTGCAGATTTACAAGTGGGGTGTTTATCTAATGATATCTGGCTGTGGCATAGTCAGATGTCTTCAGTGCTGACCATCAAACTACACATTTGTTAAGGGCAAGTAATACCCATTCTCTGAGTGAAATATTGGAAATTTCAATTCAGAAGCCCCACAGTGGAACTTTCTTTCACAAGTTCAGAAGGACACACAGATTCACAGAATGGTAAGGGTTGGAAGATCATCCAGTCCAACCCACCTGCCAGAGCAGGATCACCCAGAGGAGATCACACAGGAACATGTCCTGTCAGGTTTTAAATGTCTCCAGAGAAGGAGACTCCACAACCTCTCTGGGCAGCCTGATCCAGTGCTCTGTGACCCTCACAGGAATGAAGTTTTTCCTTATGTTTAAGTTAAACCTCCTGTGTTCCAGTTTGTGACCACTGCCCCTTGTCCTGTCACTGGGCACAATCAAGAAGAGTCTGGTTCCATCCTCCTGACACCCATCCTTTAGGTATTTGTAAGCATTAATGAGACCCCCCTCAGTCTCCTCTTCTCCAGGATAAACAGACCCAGCTCTCTCAGCCTTTCCTCGTATGGCAGATGCTCCAGTCCCCTCATCATCTCAGTGGCTCTGCACTGGACTCTCTCCAGTAGTTCCTTGTCCTTCTTGAACTGGGGAGACCAGAATTGGACACAGTGTTCCAGATGTGGCCTCAGCAGGGCAGAGTAGAGTGGGGGGAGAACCTCCCTTGACTTACATGTTTGTAAGTCTTGAGCTGAGATTTGTCTTAGGTGTTAGGAGCTTCAAAACTAAATTAAAGAACAATCAGTGCAAATGAGCTGCTGGTTAAAAGGTACCCTGCTGTTTGAGAAAGCAATCTGTACGTGTAAAGTATTTTTTACAAAGGCACTTAGTACGTGTTCAGAGCACTCCTGAAGCAGGCTGCAGGTACTCAGGGCTGAGGAAGATGATTGGGTAAGATTTGATATCTTCAGTAGAGTGTATGTAAGGATGTTCCTAAATTCAAATGTAGCTTCAGCATAGATTTTTGGTAGTTTATTGTGATTCATTTGTCTGTACAAGCTGACATGTCTTTTTGGATCCATGAACAGCATTGTGGCAAATTTTTAGAAGTAATCTGTCAGTCCTAGAAACATTTTCCAGCTACATTACTACAAATGGCTTCCTTTTAAATAGGTCCTACTGTCTTCTTTATTTAAACTAATCATAACAGAATTTCCTTTGAGACACTGGTCAAATATTTCGGCAGGCACTGGGGAACAGCCAATGGCAAAGTCTGTAGAATTCTATGCTCTGCTTATCATATTTCTATCATGTTAATAATCTTCACCTGTTTAGCTTGCTTGTTTTTTTTCAAACGTGAAATATTCTTCGGGTGGCCACATGGTTTGGGTGCCACAAATTTTTCCCTGTGTTTGTGCCGTATTGCAGTAGAATGATTTAGCAAAGCAAGGCAGAGAAGAGGCTGTTACTGCACCTCACCCACGCCTGTGCAGAGGTGTGACAGCACACATGGCACTCTCCCTGCTACGTGTCGAGACACAGAGCTCAGGTTCTCGCCCCAATGCACGGACCTCCCTGCAGACAGATGTTTCATTTGCACAGGACTGATGTCTGTGAACAGCAAAGCCCATATTCCCTTCACCTACCAGTTACCAGACTCATGTCCCTTATCTGAGCAGGTGTCACAAAGGTTTTGCTAGTGGCAAACACTCTCCCAGCAGCTAAAGCCTATCGCTCCTACGTCTGTGAGAAAACCTATGAGAAAAGGAGACGTGCGTGGCCCTGCAGCCCCAGGCAGAGCTCTTGTGGCAGAGATGGTCCCCTCATTTCACAAGGGAATTTGAGCAGGACTTTGTTTCCTAAAATCATGCAGCAAATCTCTTTTCTGTTTGAAGTTCCAGCTCCAGGTTAGTGAAGTATCTTAGTACAGTACATATTTTTTTAGTACCTGATATATCACATAATAATATGTTATGGCAGTAACGTGAACTCTCATTCTATCAGCGATGCAGGTCCTTTTGAAATAACTTGCACTGCAAACAGCTACTTTTTTATTGCTTAAAACACCCCTTTCAACTTTCATTGTGACCAAGACAAAATGGCTTCAAACAAAAAAATCCCTCTAAAATAAACAAGCAAATGAAGGGTCACGAATCCTCAAAAATAACAATGCCACAGGTCTATTTTGGTAATTCTCTTGGCAGAGTAATATGGAAGCTTCTCTCAAATGAACTGCTTCCAAGTTTCAAGGGAACAGGTCATAAATAGATTGTTCAGGAAATTCAGAGAGTTTGGGCACGATAATGAGAAAGTAGTTCATTAAAGGCAAATTTTTAATTTACCTATCTGACTAAGGTACAGCAGCAGAGGATCTGTCCTCCAAACATGGCACCAGTGTGTTTCTTTGTCTTAACTCTACGTTGTTTTAGGGTTTTTTTCCTAAATTAAGTCTCCTCCTTTTTCTTAGCAGAGGCTTTATCTCCAGAGCCAGAGGCAGCCTTTGAGCAAGGAGAGGACATAGCACCACAAAGGACATAGAGGTCTTTGTGATGACAACAGGAAAAGCTTAAGGAAGAAAAGAGAGTGGCGCTGAAGGATGTGTGCCAGAGAGGGACGGGAGGGAGGGGATGCTGGGGCCAGACAGGGAAGAAGGTGAAGGAGCCCTGGAAGTCACTGTTGTTTCAAGAGATGGCACAGATAGGCATAGACCAGACTACAGAGCGCGGCCGCTGACCCTTTGTGAGCTTCATGTTACAGCAGCCATCGGCTGCGAGCACCGACAGAGCTGGTCTTCCGAGACCCCCTTGCTGCAACTCCTCTCTCCTTTACAGACAACGCTTGCTTTCTACAGCTTCCTATTTTAAACCCCTGTGAACCTCCCAATTATTCAAGCAGGCTGCATTTGCTTAACGTAGAAATGTGACACCGCAGGATAGCAGGAGGAAAGGACACTTTGATTTCTTCACCGAAACATGCCAGTTTATCTTTAATCACTGTGAAAGAAATCAAAATGAAAGTCTGAAGCATTTCCAAGTTTCCTTTTTTTTATCAAGGGGAAAATACACATAGGCATGATTCCATGCCAGGAAATAATTTAAAAGTGACAGAAATTATGTGGGAAGACTTTCTCTCCCTTTCAAAACCTTTTTTTTCTACTGACAAAAATAAGTCTACTGATTTTATACTCTTTTTGTAAAAATATGGAAAAATGGCCATTCTCAGTTATTTTTCTATTTTAAATTTTACCTGAGTAAGAAAGATTAACTTTCTTCTCGCCATCTCTCCCTATATATGTATATTAATCTCGGAAAAGACACAAAATTATTGGCACTGTAAAGATTTTTACAGTAGTCATAGAAAGAAAATGGCACATTCAGACTTGCAATGTTATGTGTTAAAAAAATTACATTAACAAGGGTGTTTTCTCCCAAAGGATCCTAAAGCATTCTAGAAAAACACTGTAAAGGATGCAGTGATGTATTATCGACAGTCAGTCATTCTTCCGGTGAATCTCAACACCTTGTTGGCAGCAGCACTACCTGGTTATTTAAGACAGGAAGTGAAATATATTTCATTTAATTGCAGGAATAATGTATGTGGCTAGAGCAATACTTTGATATGGCATTTGGTCACATAGCTGTGTTATTGTGACAAGTGCTATGCAATTCTCCCCAGCCCAAGTGGTCAACATCATTTCATCTGAATGATGGCATCTTCAGTAGAATAGCACTACCTAAACATCAGCTGGGACACTGATTCAGTGCTGACTCAGAGGGGATATGCTAACGTGCTAAATTACAAACATCATTCTCTACACAATGTGTTACCTGGACATTTTCTCCTCAAAGCAGGATCCTTGTTAAACTGATAAGAGAACTGAAGAAAAGCTAGTATGTGAGGTGTGAAAGCCTCCTTTAAAGAACTTGAGTTACTGTTCATTCTGAGTTTGCTATTCTGATGTAGGTAGGCTGCAAAACAAAAACAAAACAGAAAAATAGTGCAAGTTCTGTGAGAGTTCAGCACACATTTTATTGTAGTCTGGATAGATCCGCAAAACAACTTTCACTGACATTCATTCTGTTTTCCACACAAAAAAATATGCCATTTGTTTTCTTTAAAAGTGGGATAAATACCAAGTTAAATCTTGCAGCTAGACTTGTTAAAACTTGTACAGGCACCACAAACTGTATCACATCAAGAAGGTGCAGCACAGCTTCTTGTGATCTCAATAAAAAGCCCATTGTGTTTGTTACCTGGAAGCTTTTTGTATCTTTTGACCATGCCCTTGTGGGGGAACTGTTTTCTGAGGTAAGTGAAGAAGTATGGCCACTTAGTTACCTCCCCCAGCCTGTTTTGTGAGAGTAAGACAAGTTAATTGTGCCTGACAATATGGATGACCCTTTCAAGTCATGTAAAATGATACTGCTCTGCTTATCACAGGTAGATAACCATTAATATTACGTGTACTGTCTATGGGAAGAGAAAGGGTCTTGCTTGATTTGGATGTTTTCAAAGGTAGGAAACAAAGGGTCCTGTGGGGACACCAGCACACAGCAGACAGTGCAGCCATACAAGTTGAAGTTAAAAGGCAGGAACCTGCAATAAAGATGGGTGAAAGACAGAAACCTGGCTGTTTCTTTACAATAAGACTCAACCATGTCACTGAGCTGTGCAGCAATACAGGAGCAGAATAATGTTGCATCAACTCCAGCAGAGCTCCTGGCTGGAGCTTCCTCTTGGTCAGTCACTATTTTTACTGAAATCCTCAGTTCTTACTCATTTTTAATCAGGCTCATGTGTAACAAAATTCCTTAAAATAAATAGCATCTCTCAAAATCTGGGCTAGAAATATTTTGTCCAGATAACATCCAAAGAAAAGAGAGTCTAGAGCCTGAAAAGATTGCATTCTTGTAGTATTAATCATCACAGCTGAGAAGCACAGATCACAGTCCTTAAATCTAATCATAAACAACACATCTTGGCACAGGAGTCTGTCTTTACAACCACGGGCACCACTCAGCTGATATTCAACAGAGGTGCAAGGCAGGATGAGGAAGAAACAAGTCGGCTTAATTTTACCTTGGTGAAATAGTTAATTCCCGCTGAACAGAACCTTCAGCTTGATTCAGCCTTCTGAGACCAGTGGACTTTGGACTTTTAAACTGCTTGTTTTTGAAAAGAACACACCACAGCTCCCTAAAAAAGCCTGAAAGTAAAATGCTTCTATTTCTCTGTAACATGCAACATGTATTGCACTCTGAGGAATCACATTTTTAAGTCAGTTGAAAATGTCTCATTAGCTTGAGCTGGCTTTGGGTCACGCTCCTGAAGGTTTTGCAGAGACATTGCCAGTGTCGGAGTGCTTCAGACAGCCTCATTTTTGGAAGTGGAATATGACAGTTTCTAGTGTTATTTTAAAATTGTATTGTGTGCACTCTGTTATTTGTGGTAAAATAATATGATAACGAATATCAAGTTTATATTTCATTTGACAGATTTTGTGTTATCTGTAAAAGAAGAATATAAAGTATAGAATTGCTGTGCAGGCAAAAAGCTGATTGAGGAGAGGGATCTTTCAACAGAGCTCAGTGGAAACTCCGTGTTTTGGGGAATAATGGAGATCCCAGACCCCCAGTGCCTGAGTTGTCTGCAATAATTACGGGTTCACTTACTAAGGGTCAGATAATCTCATTGACCTCTAAACTTTCTGATCTTTAGGAACCTCCTCAAAACAGGCAAAAATCAAACGAGAAGGTACTATCTGCCTTTTTAAGTGAGTTTTGAGGAAATCAAAAAGACATGATTTCTCAGAAGTTAATTAAAACCTTCTAAAGATTTCATTTTTGAAGCCTTTCAAAAAAGCAACTGCTGTCTCAGTTAAGAAAAAACATAACATATTTCTTACATCTTACAGAGAAGAAATGCTTTATAAAAATTATTCTAAAGCAAATTACCATTACTAGTTATAAAATAACAGGGTTTTTAGGGCAAATATTTTTACATTTTGACATGTAGTTTTAATTGCAGAAAAGCTGTCAATTTAAAACATCTTGGAAAAACTGAAATTCGGGGGGAAGCAATCAGAGATCTAGGGATCATTTGTTTTGCAAATACTGCTGAAATATCACAGTATTAGTTATTTGACAGATTTGAAACAGCAGGTACATATAAATAGAAAATGCATGGTTAACACAATGAAAATTAATTAGAAAGGTGAAGTGGGAACAAATGCATGAGTCCAAAGATTCAGTGCAACATTTGTCTTGCAAATACAGCCACTAAGGTGCTTTGAATAATTTTGATTTCTTTTCTACCAGTAATAGAAAATTTCAACATCATGGTGTTTGAAAAACTTCCATAGCATGCCTGTGAACAAAGAGAGAGAAAAAATGAAAAAGTTGAAAATTAATCTTTTGTTAATGTTACAAATGCAGACTTAAAATTAAACCCTTGTTAATGAACAGTCTGTGTTCATTTGCTTTACATAAGGTTGGAAAAAACTACCTCAAAGGATTTACAGAGAAACAGAATTCAATATTGATACTTCTGTGTTGCATTTGAGCAATAACATTATAACAGCTACATGATTTTAGTTCACCTGTAGCATGAGACACTAAAGATCTTAACTTGAAAGAAAATAATACCATTGTATGCTTATATATTTTCTGTGTTTTACAGAACAAATGGATCTTCTGACTTTCATTGAACAGTCCTGATAGTGCCATAAAGCTTCTTTAAAACGTTGCATGAAAGTTTACTTTTTTTCCAAAAATCTTACCATTATAAGAATTGCTCTAACAATGTGCATACCTTCTTCTGCTAATAAATTAGAATATTAAACTAGCAACCAGAGAAATTAAGAATTTCTCTGCTACTCCAAGAAAGTGTATCTCAAAAAGGAGAAGTGCCAGAAACATCATGAAATCCCCTTGACCTTGCTACTGCTCTTGATTCTACATAGAGGGCACTAAGATTTTGAAGATGCTGATGCATCCAATCCCTCTGAAATCATGATACTTGTTAGGCACTTAATAATAAATTATTAATGAATTATTTAATCTCTACACTGCAGTAGTAGGCTGCAGCACGCAATTCTTAGGCAGACAGCAGTGCTCTTCCAAATGCACGTTGCAAAAGTAACAGGAATACTTGATCACTTTGGTATTCTGAAGAAAAACTTGTCTTTAAAGCAGTTTTCATATAAGGTTTCATTTTATCTACACGAAAATCCTCAGATATTTTGCTGAATCCTTTAGGAAAGGCTCTATTGACCTACATGGAAAATAATTTGCAAGAAAACACTGTGAACATAAATTTTAGAGCTCTCATAAAACATTATGCATGTGAGGCCATATTACATAGAAAAATGGACTCTGTCCATAGAGTTATCAGTTAGGTTAGTGGTTAATATGTAATCTCCAACCTACAAACCCTGAAAAATGAACTTTCCACACTCCCTTGAAAAATGTGTGGGTATGGTCACTTTCCATGATCTCATAACTGTATCACTGATTTTGTTAACTTCACAATATTAAGCTGAACAAAAATTCCTCTTCTATCTATTTTTCTGCCACACAGAAACTTTTCATGCTAAAAAGTTACTTTAATAGTTCTCCTGCTACATGCAGGTTTTATTATAGCATTTTTACCTAAATAGAGCATTGAAACTATTTAATGTTTTCCTAGATTATATGATCCAAAACTGTAACATAGAAATATATGAACATCTAGAAGACGTATTTTACTTAGCTTATTCAAGGATCTAATACACCATTGTATGTAATATCCTTGTCATTTTAACAAAATTGGTCAAGAAAAGTGCCACTAATTTTCAAATCTGATGGGATATTTTTTGTTAATCTATTTTTTCTAATTAAGCCTTTTAAAAACCTAAGCTCTAGTATACCAGGCACACCTCTATGCCAAACCTTATTTTAAGGCTGACTGCATTCTCTTCTCGCAAACCATAGGGTAGATACACGTAGTTCAGAGTTATGCAGATACCTTTATAACTATTTTCTTGTTACTGCACACTAGAACTAGAACCTAGATACCAGTCTCACAGAAATACTATTTGTGCTAGGCAAGAATGGATTTGGCTATTCTATTTTCCTTTAGTAACATCCATACCCAGAGGAAAATGTTACTCAAATAGAAATGAGAACACATACTCCAAGATTCAGGGGGACATTGTGTTCCCTAAAAACCCTAAATAAAGAACTTTTCCCTAAATTAAGACTTTACGCCCTAAATAAAGACCCAACAAATCCTGCCTAAGAAACTACGGAAGTGACTGAACTTTTATTGAACCTCAAAGTTTTGGCTTATCTCTTGGGCAATGGCTGGGCTGGTTCTTATTTATATCCCTATTTAAAACAAGCAGATTAATTCTTGGGTTTGCTTTCAAATTTAGTCACACATGGAATGTCTTAATTGTTTGTTAAAGGAACAGCAGGTTGTGGTCAGGGTCAAATGCTCTTGTGCTCAACAGATTTTAACTTTGCACAATACTACCTCTTGAGATGATGATAAGCAAGCAAAGCAAACCTCGAGGAAGATCTTCATGCTGTATGTGAGGGAAGCGCTGAGTGTGCAGGTATGCAAGGGCAGGCGAAAGGGAGGAGGGGACCTGAGTCTATGGGATGGAGTATTTTTTTATCATATTGGACATCATAGTATGCACTGGTAAATGGGTCTTCAGTGCATGCATATTGGGAAGTATGGGATTCTGCAAGACTATCAGTAAAAAAATGTGAAATATCTCTGCTGCGGAGTTAAATAGAATGTTGGCAGAAGGATTTAGGTATATGGGCTGAAAACTTGATTTTGTGTTTACTTTTGCTAGTAACTCATCACCTGCTTTGTAGGGGAAGCACAAGCTGGACCAAGGGCCTGCTGATGGTCTTCCAGCCATGCCATTCCAGAATTTCCCATTTTGCAGGTATGGGTGGGATCCTCCCTGAGTCACTGTGCAGGGATCTCTAAGTGGTTCATTCTAAGAGGACAAGGTTTGAGATTTCTGCCGACGTATGGTGAAGACCTCTTTCAAACATAGGTGAGGAAAGGAGAAGGCCTGGTGGAATGACAGAACCAGGAGGTAGGGCAGAAGAGCTGCCCACAGGCATGAGCCCACTGGTTGGACTAGCACAGTTGTGAGACCCATGGGCTGCTTGTGTGACCCATGGGCAGAGCCCCAGGGAGCTGGATATGAAGGCTCTCCTCATCATTTCCTTGCTGTCCTTCCAAACCTGATCCTGCACATTTAGGGACAGATTATGAGGGCAACTGGAGTAGCTAGATGGTAACAGGGAAGATGTGGATAAATCTCTTTTTATGTGACCTATGAAGTGTTGGTCTCAGATGCAGTGCTCCTTGTGATCACCAAGTCCCTCTCCCCACTGGTGACCGAATCCTCCCTAAAATGAGAAATTAGCAGGGGTAAATCACAGAGGCTCAACCTCCCCCAGCCGCTGTGGGCCAGAGGAAGGGGATGGCTCATCAGGCAAAACGCCTGACTGGTGGTTGGCCCAGCATCTTACTTGTGTATCAGGCAGCCTCCAGGAAAGAAAAAAGGGTTATTTTAACTCAGTCAAACACGTTTTCAGCTCTGTGTTTTTCTGCAAGGAGAAAAGGGAGTGCTCCTCTGTGTTTGGGACTAAGGGACTGGTTCTGTTTGTTTTCCCTTGGAGGAGACTGCCAGCTTTTCCACTCCCTGGAACAAGGAGGACTGGCTTCATTTATTTTCAGTGCCCTCCAGGAAATGAGACTGTTAAGTTTATTATCCTGAAGCTAGAAGGCCAGTTCAGTTTCTTTAGTAGGTGTAGGGGCACGGTTACTAAATTTACTGTGCTTTTTCCACAGAGTCGAGCCTTGGAGCAATTCTGTTATTCCCACTAATTACCTGATGACCCAATGTGTCTTTGACCAAAACCTGCCAGCTTGAATCATGACCTGCCAGCACGAGCAAAGACCTTACATAGGCAGCAACCTTCAGTTAGCTCTGGTAAAGAAGAAATCCTAAGAGCTGTGTAGAAATGTGTCTATTCCCATGTGCCTGCAGTTGTGTCTGTGTGATAATGTGCACAGCGGTGGTATCGGTTAAGGGCAGCGAGTGCACCAGAGATTAAGGCTGGTTTACAGCAACATGCCAGTCTCCTACAAGAAAAAAAGAAAATCCAGGTAGCATTACACAAGAGAAAGGTACATTTCTTTCTCTGATCTCTTTAGTGCTTACAAGATTTAGATAACGTGCTTATCATGAAGCAAATGGAGATATTTTGCAAGTTTTACTTGGTGTGGTAACAACTATTACACTTTATACCTTTGCAAATACCCTGAAGTTCGCAAGAGTAAGGGCATAAGTAAAGTGAACAAACACAGCCTAACTCCAAATACCTCTTGGCTTTTCACATACATCTCTAATTAAATGATGAGGATGAATTTTTGTGAGGTTGTAATAAAATACAATTATTTAAATAAATATCTGAACAAAATAGTCATACAGCCAGAATAAATTATTATCACATTTTTAATTTCTGAAGTAAGTTTTTGTAGGAGGGAATGAATAATATTAAAATATTTAATTAGTGAATTCAGAAAGGGGTTATTTACAGCACTAACATCAACAACATAACATCTAACGTAATTAGGGATCAAAAAAAGCCTCCTATAACGCTAACATCTAACATAATTAGAGATCAAAGAAAGTCTACCAGGCAAGCAAGACCCTTCTTGCAGAAGAAGATGTGGTCCTAGTCTTTAATTCTTGCATTTCTCTCCTTTAAGTTTCTTTCCCAAGTACTTTTATTTCCTCTAGAATATACCATGGATAATGACATAATTTTTGTGGAGGATCAAATAACCTGCAGCAGTAGCCTGTTGGTTCTACAGCAGCTAAACGGCAGAAATGGCTACTGAATGTTGACTTCACAATACCACTACATATGAGAGGAACGGAGCAAGGGGAAGCAAGACATGTCACTGTTATTTAGCATAAATACTGATTAAAAAACTTGTCTCAAGTTACAAGGGTCCTTCTAACCTGAATAATTTCAGCAGAGCTTTGGAATAGTAGGTCTATAAAGTTATAGGGCAGAGGCCTTGTTCTACCTTGGCTTTGTCCTCTGCCTTTTGATGATCCTCAGGCATGTGCAGGGTTTAGAATATGACTCCCGCTAGAAGGTAAAAAAATTAATTGAATTGGATTAAAAGAATTAGAGGAAAGTTCATGAGGATTTTTTTCTGCAACTTTTTTCCACCCAAATGTGTCACATTTACTTCTGCAATTTTTTTTACTTGCTCCATGTTTCCTGGCTGTGCTCAGAAACCTGTTCCAGTCAGGTAAAAAGGATGCCTCCTCCGCCTAGACTAGAGGCAAAGGAAGAACATCTAATAAAAACATTCAGAAGAGGAATTGATTTTCACAAAATCTCTCTCAGTTTCTCCTTTCACTCATTTTATGTCAGAATTTGAAACCCTATGAATAGATTTATTTTTTTTAAATAAAAGCTTGCAAAAATTTCATTGAAATTTCCAGGTGAAGAAAAATATTAAACTTGTTCTAATATCTCTTGGATATTTGAAAATTCTGCTCCTTTGAAATTCCTGCACACTCCTCCAGGAGAACGAAATAACAAAATATATAAAAGGGATCCATTTTCAACAATATTTTTGTAACTTGAGCAACTTAAAATTCACATCCAAAAGTGACTTTTTACTATCAGTAAACCACGTAGGGCTTCTGCACCAGCTCCACGCTACATTAGAATCTGTGCCTTAAAAAGTTTTGGTAGTAGGATTTAAAATAAGTTCTTAAAAGTTTCTCTTCTCAACAAATCACATTCTGGAACAAGAGAATAACATGCCCTCGTTTTTCTCCAGCTTTCTGTGGGCTCCAAAGGGCTCTGCCCTTGGTCCCCTTCCCTCCTCCCTCTGGAGAGGGCACCTCCTCTCTGGGGAAGCTTGCCTGTGAACACAAGCCCAGTTGCTCTTGCTGATGACTCAAATCCACCTGTATGCTCCCTTCTGTCCAAGCCCAAAGCTCAGCCTGCTTCTCTCTGAATGTCTCGCCATCAGCTCAGGCTCAGTATGGCTCACCAGAGCTCTTAATCTGTCTTCTAAACTCTCTTTGCTGCTGCTTTTTCCAGTCACTGCAGCTAACATCACTGACCTGTCTACTGCTTGGGCCTTGAACTTGTCAGCACCTTCAGACTGGGACTTTCTCCACCTTGGCCTCTCATCTCAAGGCTCTGTGTAAATCTTGATACATAAAACTTCGAAGCTATGACCTTCCTCATACTTCCATACATCTAAAATTACCAGTCCGGCTTTCATCCTTTTGCCTTTCTGTTCCCCTAAGATGCTTCACCCAGGTTTTGACAGAGCTGTTTCCCGCTCTTTCCTCCATGCCCACAGCTGTAAGTTGGGTTTCTTCTCTCCATGCATCTTCCCACCAGCCCCGCTGCCATCTCTGATAACCCACAGCAACAGCTGTCATCAGACATTCATAAGCCTTTCACAACAGCAATGTCCTCTTCATACAGTGCCCTTCCAGCCTGGGCGGAGCCCTCTGTGTAAAAATATACAGCACTCTGCCATTAGACACCTTCAAAATTTCCCTAGGAGCTTTCCTTTTTCCCCACTGTCTGCAATAACCAGGTTGCTGGCTCACTGCAAGTGCTTCATGCACAATGACCAATAATGTAATATTATTTTCCTCCACACCTCTGAATGTAGTTACCTGTTGCTTTGTGTTTTCTACTTTGATAATCATAAATGCATCGAGCATGCACACTTGAGCATGTGTGGCATAAGGCATAGCAAAGCCCTGGTCCACACCTGACTTGCACAGATTCTGCAGTATCAGAACTACAGATATTTCATATTCAGTTACAAAAATGTTGGGAGTATGTTATTCTGTTACTGGATCAGGCTTAATTCCTACTCCTTTAGAGGAGAGGAGAAAGTTATCCCTGAATGCTAAAAAAAAAAAAAAGGATTCTTTACAAATATAGTTATTTTGTGTCTATCAAAATTTTGTGCCTTTCCTTAAAGGCACTTCTGAAATAAAATTATTTTTCTTATTATTTTTGTCTCCATTGTGGAATTTTAGTGTCAATATTTTAAATGAATTGTTATACAGGGTGGCTAAAGCACTACTGTGCGTGATAACCTAGCACATCATCCAATGTAGTTTACATTTCAGATTTGGTGGTCACTGAATTGCATGTGGTTTTCTTTCTTTCTTTTTCCCATGTATTGAGAGGTTTCGCTTAAAGGCATATGCAAGTCTCACTTTGAATCACATTTCTGGTGCTCTGACTCTAAAGTTTATGTTTTCTGCAGAGAGTTATAGTTTCTATAGTGTTATAACCCAAACCAAATGTTTTCTGAGGCACAACAGAAAGCTCAATTTCTAAGCCATCTGAACACGTGTATTTGAAATAAACATGGGTAGATGATGGCTGTAGAAGAAGATATTTCTAGATGTGAAGTTTTTTAAAAGGAGCTGAAACTGTTTTCTCTTCCAATAAAATTATATCCATTTCCCTGTTTAGTGTATTTCAAATTCTGTCAACAAGTCATAAGCTGTTAACAGGAAGCTGCCTTCTGTTTTGCTCACTGCCAAGATTAGGGGTGACATTCCGACCCTCCTGAAATCAGTGACAAAACTTCCTTTGACTTCAACAGGGAGAAGATTTCATCCAAAGCAAAAAAATTACTATCCTTTCATTTTCAGAAATGAAAGGAATAAAAAACCTCCTTCCAATTCATACTTATCTCCATTTTCAGATACTGCCGTGTAAGAATTATTTATACTGTTATCCTTTATAAAGGGTATCTTAGTTGGTTTTGATGCCTGAAGACAGGAATTAGCTTATAAAGTATTTTTGCAGCATACAACAACAAAAAAAAAGTAGCTCAGAAAGGCAAATGCAAACACATAAAAATAAACACTTCTATTTCCATGTCATTAATATGGGTTTGCTATCTTTCCACACAAAAGAACAAATATCATTCATAATTTCATTTGGCAGAAAATGATTCTTGTAAAGACAGTGCCTTTTGCAGAGTGATGTTTGATGGGAGGAGATGAAGGAAGGGTTGATTCAGTGATCAGAGAAATAGGTGGGGAAAAAATTGGACAGAAAAATTTCTATCGATGGCGTTGGGTTTTGTGTTCTCCCCTGTTAAATACTGTGTAGCAAGGAAAGCTCAAACTCTTCTAACTTTTCTGCAAGAGACTTCTTAAGGAGTAAAATATGTGACCCACAGAGTCCCAGCTGAATTGTGTAAGATTAGGACACATTTTCAGAAATGCTGAAGTATAACCGTGGTGTCAGGAATATACAGTGATCTGGTGCACAAGTAGACAGTACCCAACCTTGTGAACACTGGAGGCCTCCCTGATAAGTTGTTAAAAGACCCAAACACACCAAATTCAGTGAAAGATGAGTACTGATTATCTACCCAGGGACACAAGGGCACAGAATTCCCTATGAGATCTCTGGTATTTGGCAAATCTTTCTTTTAATAGGCAATTGTTATCAGTTAAAACTTGAAGAATAAAAACAAAGTAACAGTTAAAAAATGGTCACCAGCCTCTTCTAGGATTAGAATTTTGTTAATTCTTCTCTTCACAAAGAAGGTCGCTGCGGAAGGAAAAGGTGAGCTTAGAACTCCTTAACTTTCATCCGTCTGAAAAAATTCCTTCAAAGAAAAGTTATTTTTAATTGGGTGTAGTTAAGCTATGATCTGTGGGTTGATAGTCATATGTCAGTTTAAATATGTTTGTCATATCATAATCATGGGTTAGATTGCCTACCTGATTAATTACGTTGAAACACTACTTTGTAATTGCTATTCCAGACTAACTCCCCATGTGAACATCTCTACACCGCTTGACTTCACAGCACCAGGGGTGTATGTATACCAGTGCACAACCCCGAGGCAAACCAGAGTATGATTCTGCAGCACACCCTGGACTTCAGTGTGCCCATCCTGCCCATGGTGCGCAGAGCAGTTTACCACCATTAAATATTGCTTTGCTTGGTTGTACTTTCAAATATCGACCAGACCTACATCATGTAGCAGTTTCTGTAACTAAGATAATAAAACCATATTTTATGTTACGTAAGCTACTTCAAAATTCAGTCCAAAAAGCAAGCAACCCTTCAATTATCCATAAACAACACACAATTTTCTTAATTAATATGTACAGTAGATGAACATAATTTAGGAATCAAAGATTCACTGAAGATCAACAGGACATAGGCTCTTGAGTCAGTGCTTCCAAAACAGAAATCCAGCACTTTCAGAGTCACATTCCTCTGAAACTCGAATTATTTGTACACCTCAGCACACGCTCGTGAGAGGGAAAACTGAGGTTCTGCTGACACCTGTTGATGAATGTCTGAACAGCAGAACTGGTGTCTACTGTTAGCGATTAAATAAAAAAATGGAAGAAAAGAGGAATGAAGGTACAGACCTGCCTTCTTGCTCTAGCAGACAAGTTTGCAGCCACTGCTAAGTCATAATCGTGGAGTGAGGTTGGGAAAAGGACGAAAAGGAAAGGTAAAAACCAACTGTGCAGCTAGATTTTTTGACAATCTTCCCTAACAAAGATGATGAGGTCACTTCCTACTGAGTCAACACACGACTTGCAGTGAGTCATTGTGGAGATGCTGACTAAGCTGAAAGAGATTTGCTAATGACTGGATGATCAGCAGAAGTATAATTAATATCAGCAGAGACCAGTATGTGTTTTTCAGATGATCAGGTTCATGCTAACATGGGAGCGCAGTAAGATGCTAAAGACTACCGAGAGATTTTCAAACTTGTTTTAAATGCAGGCAGAGAAATTTTTTCTTACTCAGCAGCTTCTTCTCAAAACTCAGCAAATATCATATCTGAATTCTGCTGGGGCTTGTAAGGCCCAAGAAAAGGTAAAGTTTTAATAGTGTTTTACTTGCTGCTACAACATTAAACCATTAAGATAGGCTTCAAATTTTCATTTACAGTACAGTCCTAGCATTAATCGTTTTTAACATTGTGTTAAACAAACATACTGAAAAAGGGAGAAGATTGCTACACCTTTCGTAATTAGTATTTCTGTTAACAGACTGCACACTGGTCCCTGGTAAGAAAAACACGGTTTGGGCAGTATTTTCAACACTATGCAACGTATATTAATTGTTTTTCTGATAAGAAAAGTTCAGACAGTGTAGATGTGCTGCTTTTGCTGTTGTTCACATGAGATCCTTCCCCCAAATAAACAAAGCAGAAATTTACAGCAAAGAGAAAATTCACTTTCTGTCCCTGGTGCTCACCTTTGAAAGAAAATTACTGCTTGCAAAATACAGGCCCAAAGATCTTATCTTGGACAACCATGTACTCGGGTTTCTTTGTATATTCCCGCCTTCTCTGTACCCAGGATGAATCGAAAGGTATTGTAATGGATAATTACTGTGATTGTGATTACAAAGCGCTTGCCAGATCATTCAGGAATCACCGTGCCCTGGATTGAAAGGGCTGCGGATGCCTGAAAAATACGGGCGCTGCTGTGTGCTGGCTGCGCAGTGGTGCGCAGTCAGGCTGCCCTCTCCCGGCTCATCAGGCATGTGCAGCAAGTACATCTGCCCAAAACTGCCAGCGCACCTCAGCTTGGCTGCCTTCACAGAATGAAACTCATCTACAGAGACGTTGTGGAAATGCCCAGGATAACTGGATGTACGGCTGCTCAGTCAGAGCTACTTGGATGTCTGATTGAGCTCCTAAACATCCAGAAACTCTGGACAAATGTAAAATACATTAATTCCAGACAAAATCTTCTGGCTGAAAAATAGGATGTTTTCTTCATGCAGACGGCAGCTCTGAACTAGATGCAAAGCCTTTGCTGTGTACGAAGTGAATTTGCAGCCGAGACTCTCAGACAAACTGTGCACGTACAGCTTGTTTGTGTAGCACACTGACAAGCCGAATGCTTTAGAGAGATTTTTGAGCTAATTCTCCATATGATGCAAATTCGTGTGCCTATGTAAAGCTCTAGACAGATAGATAGATGGCAGCCTTTGCCTGCCGGTATTTACCTGAGCAAGCTGCACAGACAATTAGCAAGTTTTTATCAGCACCGGGCATGTCAAGGCATTGCCAATAACCACCTTGTTGGCTGCATGTTCTGAGCGTTCGAACAAAAGGTGCAGTCAGCAGCTGTGCTCCTGCCTTGCAAAGGGAGAAGGTTAACTGAAAAACAAGGTAAGAAGGAGAAATGACCGAAGGAGAAGATACAAGAGACAAGAAACCACCTAGGCATTGTTTTGGATGTAAATGAAGCTGATGAATGCAGTTGTGTCACTTAGTAATAGTGATCATTATGGGGCTGGCTTATTTCTTCATATGTACACAATCCTCACAGGATGCCCAATTAGAGACAGTAACTCTTTCCATTAAGAGTAAGCAACCAGCGCACAGTTCTGAGCTGGTAACCAAAAACGTTGGATGCCATTTCTGATATGTTTTAGATCACTGTTATTGCAGGCAGTGACATTATTCACAACCATGAGCACTCTTTGGGCTGATCGAACCATTAACCACCCCCACGTGCAAACCTGCATCCCCAGCTGGTGCCACACACCACACATACATACATATGAGTTTACCCTCATAAGCTGCGGTGATGTCCATGTTGCTGGCCAAACCACAACCTGTCCTCTGCATGTTTCCAGTGTTTGACAGGTAGACTGGGTCACTAAATGAAAGGAAAAATATTTGCAAGTTTTCTGACCAAGGAAACTTAATTGTAAAATAAACGCCTGGTGGGTGAGCCGGAGGCACCCACTCGAAACACCGTTAGCAGGTGCACATTCATCCAGGCTGACTGCACAGGGCAGAGCCTGTGCCACTGTGAGATCAGAGCCTCTGACACCAGGGGCAAGTGTGATGAGCAGCTGTCCTCAGCATGACTCGTTGGCCAACTTGGTCTTTTAGGTTGAAGGGGAGCCTCCAGCAGCTTGTGGAGAACCACGTTTGATGGACACACTCCTAAGGTTTGGGTGGACCCTGCCTCTTGCTGCCCAGAGCCCCCACCCGTGAAACAGTCCCTGTTTTCCAGGCAGTGTGGAGGGGAGCGCTCTGAATCGTGCCTGAGTCTCTCCCCAAAGCCTGTGTCAAGGTGGGGGTGCTGAGAGGGAAAAAATAATAATACTAAAACCCCATGAATTTATTTTTGTTTTTAAACGTTTACTGTAAGGAAGGATGGACCCCGCTGGCGGGGTGGTAAGGGGCAAATAACTCCTCCGCCGGAGCAGGGTGCACCAGAAGGGGCGAGAAGGGCGCAGAGACGGCACGGACACTCACCGCCTGTCTGTCCCCAGCTCACCCACCCC